>NC_091174.1:11700508-11808008 GCF_040958095.1 Procambarus clarkii
AGACGGTTGGACCAAGCTATGTGAGAAGGTGGTGGAGGCCAAGACCGTCAGTAGTTTCAAAGCGTTATATGACAAAGAGTGCTGGGAAGACGGGACACTACAATCGTACTCTCATCCTTTAACTACACTCAGGTAATTACACACACACACGGTACGAACGACGATTCGTCGCACGAAAGCCTTCTCACCATTGACGTATGTAACATGGGCGCTACAAGCAGCACAATGTCCACAGAATACAACATCCAGAGAGAGAGAGAGATCCAACGACGTCCAGGCCTGAGCTCCAAGGACAAACAGACGACCAATGACCGAGGGAGCTCTGCCTCACAACACCTAACACACGCTGGAAAAGAGGGACGAGGACAACGAGAACTCTTACATGAATTTGAAGACTGCAGAATAATGCAAACTGGAACTAGCAAGTTCATCACCTTACCTACCTTACCTTGAGGTGCTTCCGGGGCTTAGCGTCCCCGCGGCCCGGTCGTCGACCAGGCCTCCTGGTTGCTGGACTGATCAACCAGGCTGTTAGACAGTGAAATCACAGTGAAATGTGTCAGACAAAACGTGTGTATGGTCCAAGTTAAAAAAAAACGTATGTATGTAATTGTTAATATAATCTCCGTTGAGGTCTGATAAAGACCTATCGTGCCCTCTGTAACTTTTTTGCGCTACCGCTCACAGGATGAGTATGGGGTGCACAATAAACCGCATTCAAAATTAACAGATCAATAAACGAGAGACAGTATAAGGAAGGGCAAAGATATAAATTAGTAGCCCAGACGAGCATATTTCATATACTTCTGTCGACCGAGATCTGGGAAAGGCGGGGCTCGGGAGCTAACACTTGACCCAGCAACCACAACCAAGCCAGAACATTTAGAGGAGTTTAGACAAACGACCAGTCATGAGAGGCAAACTCTTTAACGTGATGACTGTGGCTGGCTGGCTGGCTGGCTGGCTGGCTGGCTAGCTGGCTGGCTGGCTGGCTGGCTGGCTGGCTGGCTGGCTGGCTGACTGGCTGACCCCCCAGCAGCCAGAGAGCAGGTACACACACCAACATAACATGGTAAATATTATGGACCACCTCGATGGAGTTTATGCCCATGGCTATTTTTTTACCATATTATTTTTCTCATAAACTCTGTAATAACATTGACCTCGGGGCCCCGTCCACCAGGAGAGATTAAAATGAAGGGGGGAAAAAGAAGGGGGAATATAAGAGAGAGAGAGAGAGAGAGAGAGAGAGAGAGAGAGAGAGAGAGAGAGAGAGAGAGAGAGAGAGAGAGAGAGAGAGAGAGAGAGAGAGAGAGAGAGAATTAGAGAGACAAAATGGGAAGAGAATAATAGGCAACACAACATGAACTGAAAAACAAAATGCAATTAATTGGTCTTGCACCACAATAGATGTCTGAGAGCTATGACGGATGGTAGACAAGAACCCACACACAGTTTGCTGGATCAGCTGAGTTTATTATCCCCCTCTCTTGGATTACAGTGCTATCCTGTGCTACAGTGCTTTCCTTTTACAGTGTTATCAGATTACAGTGTTATCCTTTTTATATGCTACCCTCATTAGCCTTTTGTCAGGTGACACACACATGACAGTACTGACCTAGTCAGGTGACACACACATGACAGTACTGGCCGGGACAGGTGACACACCTGACAGTACTGGCCGGGACAGGTGACACACCCCACACCAAGACCAGCACCGACGGAAATAACAGTCTGCTCGGTCCGCAAAATCTCCTGAATGAATTAATAATTTGGTTCGTCAATGCTGGGATGTTTACCATTTCCCAACCCAAACAACATAGTACACAGAATAAACATATGCTAATGATATTTGTTACCTTTATTATAAGATGTAGGACTGATATCTGGTGTAGCACTGATATCAGCACTGATATCAACCACAACAGCAATGATATCTGGTAAAACAAAGGTATATAGACCAAACATTTTGATTATCGTTCATTTGAGGAATATATTTGAAGCATATATACCTATCTTGAGATGATTTCGGGGCTTAGTGTCCCCGCGGCCCGGTCCTCGACCAGGCCTCCACCCCCAGGAAGCAGTCCGTGACAGCTGACTAACTCCCAGGTACCTATTTACTACTAGGAAACAGGGGCATCAGGGTAAAAAAAAATCTGCCCATTGTTTCTCGCCGGCACCCGGGATCGAACCCGGGACTACAGGATCACGCGTCCAGTGTTCAGTCCACTCAGCCGCCAATGCTTTAGCAAACAAATTATTCATTAACAAAAGAAAAAATACAATAATAAATCAATCTACTGAAGGCCTATTGTGCCACATAAGGCAGCTCCTCTATATATGACCACCCAGACTCATTCATAAATATGTCTAACCTACGCTTGAAACAATCCGGCGATCCCACGTTAAATTATGTTACCCTGGGTAGTCTTTTCCACAAATCAACTAACCTATTCCAAATCATTATTTACCACTGTTTCCAGGTCAGGTCAAGGTGTTTGTTGGGTCTTGTACTAGCACGGAATTTGACAGGTAAACCATATTGACATGTATTGACAGGCTTCTGGTGTAATATATGTGTGTGGTCCTTGACACTATAGCTTGTGTGGTATGACGGCTGAGAGAGTGTGGGGTGAGTGGGGCATGTTAGTGGGTACTGTACCCACTGTGGGGTGAGTGGGGCATGTTAGTGGGTACTGTACCCACTGTGGGATGAGTGGGGCATGTTAATGGGTACTGTACCCACTGTGGGTGGTGGTGGTATTGGAGGAGATTTTCCACATGCTATAGGAAGGAGGGAAGTATAGTGTAGGTCCTTCATGACTAGTAAAGGTCTAATGACGCTGAACCCGTCTGCCATATCTCTTGACACCAAATCTCCTGTACAAATACTTCACTTGAGAATTCTCCGCAGCCAAAATTCGTTTACTTCTTTTCCGTCAATGCTCTGCCTGGAGACTGTGAGCAATCAACTCTCTCCAGCACTCATCCTCCAACCAGCTGTAGGCATTTGAAATCCTAAGAGTACGAACGAAACATTTCTGCATAGAAAATTTAATAATTTTCTTTTGACGATTTTCCGCACGCCAACATCCTTTGGGGTCAAGGTCACGTGGTCTACCTTTGGGGTCAAGGTCACGTGGTCTACCTTTGGGGTCAAGGTCACGTGGTCTACCTTTGGGGTCAAGGTCACGTGGTCTACCTTTGGGGTCAAGGTCACGTGGTCTACCTTTGGGGTCAAGTCATGTAGTCTACCTTTGGGGTCAAGTCATGCGGTCTACCTTTGGGGTCAAGGTCATGTTATCTACTTCAGGTGACACACGCTGGCTAATGAAGCTGACCTTTCTTAACAGCCCTCTGTTCTTCAAGAACGGCACATCGCTAATTCGCAACGCACACCACTCAGTGCCTGACACTGTAGGCCAGTGCCAGGTTACCTGTTTGTGGAATACTGTTCTCAGGTGTGTTTATAGATCCTTCCCAAGAACCTTTCTCTAGCCATCACAATGACGTGTGATGGTTAGAAAAAAAAAATAATTTCTTTTGTTTTCTCTTGAAAAAACATCTTTTTGGTAAGAGAAAAGAATTTACAGCATTTATTTTCTCTAAAAAAAATTCTCTCGTAGATTAAGTACGGAAGAATATATAAAAACAGATGTATTTTGATCAATATTTACTATTAAAAGTGAAGTAGGAACTTTTTTCTGGTCATACGTCGAGAATACTTTAAATCCATGGTTCCTATTACGTTGGAATAGGAACCATGGATTTATGGTGCCTACACTTAGGAACACCACTAACCATTTGATGTGACACCACTAACCATTTGATGTGACACCACTAACCATTTGATGTGACACCACTAACCATTTGATGTGACACCACTAACCATTTGATGTGACACCACTAACCATTTGATGTGACACCACTAACCATTTCATGTGACACCACTAACCATTTGATGTGACACCACTAACCATTTGATGTGACACCACTAACCATTTGATGTGACACCACTAACCATTTCATGTGACACCACTAACCATTTGATGTGACACCACTAACCATTTGATGTGACACCACTAACCATTTGATGTGACACCACTAACCATTTGATGTGACACCACTAACCATTTCATGTGACACCACTAACCATTTGATGTGACACCACTAACCATTTGATGTGACACCACTAACCATTTGATGTGACACCACTAACCATTTCATGTGACACCACTAACCATTTCATGTGACACCACTAACCATTTGATGTGACACCACTAACCATTTGATGTGACACCACTAACCATTTGATGTGACACCACTAACCATTTGATGTGACACCACTAACCATTTGATGTGACACCACTAACCATTTGATGTGACACCACTAACCATTTGATGTGACACCACTAACCATTTGATGTGACACCACTAACCATTTGATGTGACACCACTAACCATTTGATGTGACACCACTAACCATTTGATGTGACACCACTAACCATTTGATGTGACACCACTAACCATTTGATGTGACACCACTAACCATTTGATGTGACACCACTAACCATTTGATGTGACACCACTAACCATTTGATGTGACACCACTAACCATTTCATGTGACACCACTAACCATTTGATGTGACACCACTAACCATTTGATGTGACACCACTAACCATTTGATGTGACACCACTAACCATTTCATGTGACACCACTAACCATTTGATGTGACACCACTAACCATTTGATGTGACACCACTAACCATTTCATGTGACACCACTAACCATTTCATGTGACACCACTAACCATTTGATGTGACACCACTAACCATTTGATGTGACACCACTAACCATTTGATGTGACACCACTAACCATTTCATGTGACACCACTAACCATTTGATGTGACACCACTAACCATTTGATGTGACACCACTAACCATTTCATGTGACACCACTAACCATTTCATGTGACACCACTAACCATTTGATGTGACACCACTAACCATTTGATGTGACACCACTAACCATTTGATGTGACACTGTGACACTATTATTTACAAGCATCACCCGTACACTTGCAGTAAGGCTAATAAATACACTGGTGCCTACCTGTGGACCAGCACTAAGTCTAATAAAATATTTTCTACGTTAAAATAATCATTAAGACAATACAAAAAATGTCTTCTTTCACACCTTTCCCCATTTTATAGCCAGATTTCAAACGATGCATTTAGTCAAGATACAATTATATCTATCATTAGATACACTATCTATCGATACAATTATCTATCAAGCAGATGTTATTACCTCTAAATACCAATAAATATTCCTGTTATTACTCCTAGATGACTATAACCCTGCCCGAAACGCTTTGCGTAATAGTGGCTTTAGGCATTGCATGTACTAGCTCTTATCTATAAAGCCAACAAACTTTGTAAAATCTCTTTATGTATGTACCTTCGCCTAAATAAAAATTATTATTATTATTATTATTATAAATAATTACTTTTATTAGACTGTTTATTTTAAAGTAATCACACTTTTTCTTATATGCGGCTCTGGTCTCATTGCTTTTGATACTAAATGTAAAGTTTTCTCAAATATAGCTATCTCGCTCACTCATATATGAAATAATTTGTATATCAGCACTTCGGAAAGGGTGAGGAAGGAGGATGAGAAAGGAGGGTGAGAAAGGAGGGTGAAGAAGGAGGATGAGGAAGGATGGTGAGGAAGGAGGGTGAAGAGGCTGGTGTACTAGGCAAGAGGATGAGAAAGAGGTGTAGGTGTAGGCAGCAGTAATGCTAGGGGGTGTAGGGTGATTCACAGCCTAGTTAGTGAAACACTCAGCCCAGCTCGCTGAGTGCATACAGCACGCTGTAAACATTATCTCTCCCGCAGGCCACGCACTCAAGACACGCAGATAACGCATTCCTCATTGCACTCAAGACACGCGGATATCGCATTCATCATGGCACTCAAGACACGCAGATATCGCATTCATCATGGCACTCAAGACACGCAGATATCGCATTCATCATGGCACTCAAGACACGCGGATATCGCATTCATCATGGCACTCAAGACACGCAGATATCGCATTCATCATGGCACTCAAGACACGCAGATATCGCATTCATCATGGCACTCAAGACACGCAGATATTGCATTCATCATGGCACTCAAGACACGCAGATATCGCATTCATCATGGCACTCAAGACACGCAGATAACGCATTTTTCATGGCACTCAAGACACGCAGATAACGCATTCCTCATGGCACTCAAGACACGCAGATAACGCATTCCTCATTGCACTCAAGACACGCAGATAACGCATTCCTCACTGCACTCAAGACACGCAGATAACGCATTCCTCACTGCACTCAAGACACGCAGATAACGCATTCCTCACTGCACTCAAGACACGCAGATAACGCATTCCTCACTGCACTCAAGACACGCAGATAACGCACTCCTCATTGCACTCAAGACACGCAGATAACGCATTCGTCATTGCACTCAAGACACGCAGATAACGCATTCTTCATGGCACTCAAGACACGCAGATAACGCATTCCTCATGGCACTCAAGACACGCAGATAACGCATTCCTCATGGCACTCAAGACACGCAGATAACGCATTCCTCATGGCACTCAAGACACGCAGATAACGCATTCCTCATGGCACTCAAGACACGCAGATAACGCACTCATCATTGCACTCAAGACACGCAGATAACGCACTCGTCATTGCACTCAAGACACGCAGATAACGCACTCGTCATGGCACTCAAGACACGCAGATAACGCACTCATCATTGCACTCAAGACACGCAGATAACGCACTCATCATTGCACTCAAGACACGCAGATAACGCACTCGTCATTGCACTCAAGACACGCAGATAACGCACTCATCATTGCACTCAAGACACGCAGATAACGCACTCATCATTGCACCCACCCGCTGTAATTCGGGCACGGGGCGAACAGGTTGTTACGACTCGGGGCCTAAGATTGCACTCTGGCAAATGGTTCCAGGATCGTATTGCATTTGTTTACATATGTAATGTAAAAGTAAAATGTATGTAAAAGATGTATGTAAAAATCGTATGTAAAAGATGTATGTAAAAGATGTATGTAAAAGATGTATGTAAAAATCGTATGTAAAAGATGTATGTAAAAGATGTATGTAAAAGATGTATGTAAAAATCGTATGTAAAAGATGTATGTAAAAGATGTATGTAAAAGATGTATGTAAAAATCGTATGTAAAAGATGTATGTAAAAATCGTATGTAAAAGAGTGAGACCCTTCACTCTTTAGGTACTTTAGTGATAGGCTCTGAATGTGTTGAATTAGTGTTATTTAAATCATAGTTTTTATTATTGGTTTGGGTTAAAAGGAGTGAACTCTCTGGTAGTTTATATATAAGATGACTGATCCTCATTTTGGAAATGGCGGGCGATCGCTTCCTTGCCAGACGTAAGAGCACTTTGATGCTCCTAGAGTTGTAGTGGCTCTGTGATAATAATTTGTTAATTGTATTGTATAGCTAGGATGTTATATTTATACTTAGAGCCGCATAGTGGCAATTTAATATTGTGTTAAGAGATGTATATGTATTACTACTGTATGATGAGTTGATCAAGCAGGCAGCAAGCCACGAGGAGAGCAGCTCTCTCTTCTCCAGCATCTTCAGGTTTGGTCGGACGTGGACGTTCCATTTCTCTTTATCTCCTTCTCTTCTTGTTCTTTACCAAACAAGTAATATTGTTCCGTGCCACTAGATGTTCCTAGTGTAATTTTATCTGTGTTCCCTAGTCGAATACTTTGAGTTCCGAGTAATTACCTCTTTGTACTGACTAGTGAACAGTTGTATGTGATAGCGATTTTAAGTTTAGTGGAATGTGTTGTCCCTTAAGGAAAAGTTCACTTTACCACTAGTTTGCTGTATGTAAATCTTGTCTTCTGGCTATGTGCAGTCAGAGAGGTAATGTAAGATGGAGGTTGTAAAGTATTTATGTTGTACTTGGGGGGGGGGGGGGTTTAGGGATAATAAAGTATATTAAGGTAAATTTCAGCTGGAGTTTCCATCACCCCTATTGTAGTGGGTTTGGTGAGCTGCTCTAGACGACAGATCTATATATATATATATATATATATATATATATATATATATATATATATATATATATATTGTGGTTTATGCAAGTATAGGCTTATAAGCTGGACACGAGTTCTCTCACATTGACAGTGGCTTGATGAAAATTGCAGACTGACCCCTCACTCATCTGGTGCCTTCGGGAGGTAGAGATGTTTGAGATATATATATCTCGAACTATCTATTTCTTTTGTAAGGTCTGATGGCGTAGTGGGTTAAAGCATACTAGTTATGCCAGCTACTGGAAGGTAGTTGTGCTTTCTGGGTTCGAGTCCCACTGGTGGGTGTTGTCCAAAGATTGTATATATATATATATATATATATATATATATGTTGAGAACAATGGCACACCCGAGAGGGTAAACCTTATTACAGGCGGCCAGCATGGAACACTTTCCAGCCTCTACACAGACTAAGTAAGACCAAAACACCAGCCTGGAATCGGCACCTCGTGGAGCACAAAACCAACATTTAAAAAGTGGAGAAGTTTGCAACAAGATCAGCTAGAACTCGGAGTGCTGAGCTAGGAGGATAAGTTGCAACCCCTTGAAGAGAGAGTAGCAACGCGGGATATGATCACTACATACAAGATAATGTGGGAAATACAAAAGGTGGACAATTAGAGCCTCTATTAATAGATTTAAAGAAGCTAATGAATCCACCTTCTTCCATAATTTTCATACATGATTCAACAAACAACTCAAACATTAGTTACGTTAAATAAGCCCCAGGTTTAAGGCCAGGAGACGAGGCATACAGAGCTCAAGTCTCACTTCCCGCTACTCCCTTAGTTAAGTACTGTTAGGAGAGCTCCACCTAACAACCGGCTTCCTTGTACCTACTTCAAGAACACGCACCCAAGAACATTAAGGAAATGTACGAACCTGCAGATGGCCCATTGCACCCAAACGAAACAGCTCCTCCTTATATCCTCCTGAATTTCATAAATATTCCTTTACACGACTAACCCACGACTGATGCAACACACCGATTCTCACTTTATTTCCTAACTCGGTAATTCGTTCCATAAATCAACAACCAGTATTTACCCTGGTCTTTCTTCATTCTAAACTTACCTCGGCGGCACTTATTCGATCCTTAGCTTACACCAGCATACCCGTTCAAGTGGTTGGGCACCATTCCTTCCCCTCCGTCCCATCCTAAATCTTAATCCTGACTCCTTTTAAGTGCTATATAGTCGTAATGGCTTGGCGATTTCCCCCAGATAATTCCCTCCCTCTCCCATCATTACTACTAGATAAGCAGCTTGTTACCAGATAACCTAACAAGCGGGTACAATTAACTGCGGTTGTTTATGATATCACTTTCCCTTTTGAATCGCTCGATAATTTAACTCTGATCATTAAGAGGTTCTCGGGGTCGCACTCGGGAGCTCCGGTGCTGTCCCGGGGCACTGGTTCACAGCGCGAAGGAAGGAAGGCAAAATGCTGTGTTTTTTATCTCTTTCTTGGCCAAGTACAGAAGTGAAAGTCAAGAGGACGATTAACTCGAAAACATGGTCGACGGCTTCAGTTTACGGTCGAAGTCAACGGTCGAAGTTAATGGTCGAAGTCAACGGTCGAAGTCAACGGTCGAAGTTAATGGTCGAAGTCAACGGTCGAAGTCAACTGTCGAAGTTAATGGCCGAAGTCAACGGTCAAAGTCAACGGTCGAAGCCAACGGCCGAAGTCAACGGTCGAAGTCAACGGTCAAAGTCAACGCGTTCGGGAAGAAAGATTCTATCTCTCCCTGCTGTGAGCTGGAGCAGGTGACTCTAGACGAGTCATGGAAAAAACTATCCAGGGAGGTTACCTTGAGGTGCTTCCGGGGCTTAGCGTCCCCGCGGCCCGGTCGTCGACCTGGCCTCCTAAAATGTTAAAAATGGGAGCAGACAAATGCTTCAGATAACCTTACACATATTTATGACACTGCATTCTAGACATAAACTCCTTTTAAAGAGTACTTATTAATTCACATTTTATATTAGTTAACCACGAGTATTTTAATTACCTGTGGATTACCTGAGTACACTTTCTACAGTTATTCTCCTCTTGCAGTCTATCCTGAGGGGGCTACATTTTGCTGATAATTAGTCGGTGTATGAGAAGCTGTCTCCCCTAACCCGCGGGCTCACATTACCACCACAGCCTGGCTGATCCGGTAACTCCAACTCAAACCTGTTTTGCATAATTTGCTAAAAGATGTTAAATGCAACAAATGAGCTCGTGGAGGGCCTTAACGACCCGGTGGTTGTGTAGCCAGGGGCGCCGCGACAGTCATCACTATCAATCACCCATGACGGCGTCATCTAAGATGGACATCAGTAATTAAAGTTCCAGGAAGAAGGAGGTAAGGTAATTAGGAGGAGAAAGCGTTCAGCCAGTTACAAGTATGTAGCCCTTGGGAGGGATATAGGACAGACTAAGGAAGGATTATGAGGATAAAGATATATATATATATATATATATATATATATATATATATATATATATATATGTATATATATATATATATATATATATATATATATATGTATATATATATATATATATATATATATATATATATATATATATATATATATATATATATATATATATATTTTGGAGTGTATATCTCCTGGAGAGACAGGAGGCCCCAAACGTCTGGTCACCTGTCATAGTTTGGAATGGCCAAACCATTCACCCAACTTTGTATGGTGAATGGTCTGGTGTATGGGACGGACACAGACTGGTCGAGGTCGGTCGTACTGGCCTTATGAAGAGGGGTGATCAGGCCCAGGAGTGACTCTGCCCCCCCCCCCCCTCCCCCAACCAGCCTATCCACATAATCGGAGAAAGATGGGTGGGGATTCCCTAGACTACTTCACAAGAGAGGTGAGAGTACTGCCCTACATCTATGGGCAGCACAAAACGTCCACTAGACTGTGCGACACAGTGGTTGCAAGGATCAGGTTGGGTTACCGTTACCTGTGGCAGGTGGCTGCAGGTGACGGGTCTCCCAATCCTGAGCACTCCAGTTGCAAACTCTGTGAGCAGGAACTACGGCACGATCTCCCGCACTACATCACTGAATGCCCAGTTATTAGACCTTTCAGACAAGTTGGCATGAGGCACCTGGAGCTTTGCAATTACTTTATTCACTCTCGTATTGTTGAAGATATCCTCACAGTATACCCAAAATTTGCCAGTGAAGGCTACTAAACACATGGCTCTGTATGACTAACCATCCTGCGAGATGGATACTCAGTATCACTGCAACCTTATTCACTCTTGTGTTGATGATATCCTCATAATGCACCCAGAGTCTGCCAGTGCAGACTACTGATCACGTGCCTCTGTATGACTAACCATCCTGTGTGATGGAGATTTTAGCATCACGTAGCTAGCTTTGTGACACACTGTAACTCCCCTTCATATAGTCTAGGACAGCTGCACAAATGCACATGTATCTAAATGTGTTAATAATAAACAAAAAAATTGAGAGAAAGTTGGAAAGGGAATACAGGCAGATATGGAGGGGGATAAGGAAGAGAGAAATGAGGGGGGGAGGGAGATCGTGAGACAGGGGGAAGTGGGAAAGGGTCATCGAGACCCGGGAGCAGCGAGTTCCTCCCTCCGCCCCCCATTAAAGCAAGAAATAACATGACAGAAACGTAAATACATAAGAAACTAAAATAATCTCTCCAGCTTATCTGCCTCTCCAGCTCCCTCCCATCTCCTCTGGTCCCACCGTTCATACCCATCAACATTACCCTTTTTTTCACCACTCAGCAAATTTATCATCGTATCTTATTGTCATCATTTATCTCATTCGCTACGTCAGTGGAAAGTCGGGGCGTGATTTGCTTGATGAGTTTGGGCTCGCTCAGCGCCTCGTGGCAGAGTTCCGATACTCTGTATAGGAGCCTATACTCTGAGTATAATACAGAGTATATACTCTGTATTATACAGACCTATATACTCTGGCATAGGTCTAGTTGCAAATTCCTGTTCACCTCTATTTAATTTCTGTGTTCTTGTTCAGTTGTTCTTCCATGCCGGTGCTGCGTTCTCTGGATTAGCTGGAAACATTGAATGTTTATTTCAGAAATGTTGAAGACATTTATCCAGGTGTGTCACAGGTGGTGTTTAGCAGGTTTGTCACAGATGGTGTTGAGCAGGTGTGTCACAAGTGGTGTTAAGCAGGTGTGTCACAGGTGTTGAACAGGTGTGTCACGGGTGGTGTTTAGCAGGTGTGTCACAGGTGGTGTTTAGCAGGTTTGTCACAGATGGTGTTGAGCAGGTGTGTCACAAGTGGTGTTAAGCAGGTGTGTCACAGGTGGTGTTGAACAGGTGTGTCACGGGTGGTGTTTAGCAGGTGTGTCACAGATGGTGTTTAGCAGGTGTGTCACAGGTGGTGTTGAGCAGGTGTGTCACAGGTGGTGTTTAGCAGGTGTCACAGGTGGTGTTTAGCAGGCGTGTCACAGGTGGTGTTTAGCAGGTGTGTCACAGGTGGTGTTGAGCAGGTGTGTCACAGGTGGTGTTGAGCAGGTGTGTCACAGATGGTGTTGAGCAGGTGTGTCACAAGTGGTGTTAAGCAGGTGTGTCACAGGTGGTGTTGAACAGGTGTGTCACGGGTGGTGTTTAGCAGGTGTGTCACAGATGGTGTTTAGCAGGTGTCACAGGTGGTGTTGAGCAGGTGTGTCACAGGTGGTGTTTAGCAGGTGTGTCACAGATGGTGTTGAGCAGGTGTGTCACAGGTGGTGTTTAGCAGGTGTGTCACAGGAGGTGTTGAACAGGTGTGTCACGGGTGGTGTTTAGCAGGTGTGTCACAGGTGTGTCACAGATGGTATTGAGGTGTGTCACAGGTGGTGTTGAGCAGGTGTGTCACAGGTGGTGTTGAGCAGGTGTGTCACAGGGTGGTGTTGAGCAGGTGTGTCACAGGTGGTGCTTAGCAGGTGTGTCACAGGGTGGTGTTGAGCAGATGTGTCACAGGTGGTGCTTAGCAGGTGTGTCACAGGTGGTGTTTAGCAGGTGTGTCACAGATGGTGTTAAGCAGGTGTGTCACAGATGGTGTTGAGCAGGTGTGTCACAGGTGGTGTTGAGCAGGTGTGTCACAGGGTGGTGTTGAGCAGGTGTGTCACAGGTGGTGTTGAGCAGGTGTGTCACAGGTGGTGTTGAACAGGTGTGGAGGTGGCAAATAGCGTCGGGGCTGCATTAGACAGTCACACGCCTCAGGAGCCGCAGTTAACACTGTACCGCTGCTCAACTGTTCCGTATAGGGCCCAGGGGCCAGATTCACGAAGCAGTTACGCAAGCACGTACGAACGTGTACATCTTTCCTCAATGTTTGACGGCTTTGGTTACATTTATTAAACGGTTTACAAGCATGAAAACTTCCCAATCAACTGTTGTTATTGTTACTAACAGCCTCCTGGTGCTTCGGAGCTCATTAACTGTTTAACAATTGTAAACAAAGCCACCAAAGATTGAGAGAAGATGAGACAGGTTCGTAAGTGCTTGCGTAACCGCTTTGTGAATCTGGCCCCAGGACCCTCACCCGTTATTACGCTACGAGCGCCCCGGACAAGAAACGCGAGCAGCGAAATAATGATATAATGACCGCAAGATACCTTGGCTGCTAATTATGTGATTTGTTAGATGATGAGAAAGCACTTCTCGCGCGATTTAAGGAGCATCGCCACCCCGAACAAGGCCATCCATCTAGCCACGATGGTATTAACTAGCCTAATTGTTTTCCAGCCCAAGTGCTTCCAGGTGCACAAAAAGCCTCGCTCCTGAATTTACGTAGAGGCTGAGGGCTTCTTCCTACGTAGAGGCTGAGGGGCTCTTCCTACGTAGAGGCTGAGGGCTTCTTCCTACGTAGAGGCTGAGGGCCTCTTCCTGCGTAGAGGCTGAGGGCCTCTTCCTGCGTAGAGGATGAGGGCTTCTTCCTACGTAGAGGCTGAGGGGCTCTTCCTACGTAGAGGCTGAGGGCTTCTTCCTACGTAGAGGCTGAGGGCCTCTTCCTGCATAGAGGCTGAGGGCCTCTTCCTGCGTAGAGGATGAGGGCTTCTTCCTTCGTAGAGGCTGAGGGGCTCTTCCTACGTAGAGGCTGAGGGCTTCTTCCTACGTAGAGGCTGAGGGCCTCTTCCTGCGTAGAGGCTGAGGGCCTCTTCCTGCGTAGAGGCTGAGGGCTTCTTCCTACGTAGAGGCTGAGGGGCTCTTCCTACGTAGAGGCTGAGGGCTTCTTCCTACGTAGAGGCTCAGGGTCTCTTCCTACGTAGAGGCTGAGGGCTCTTCCTACGTAGAGGCTGAGGGCCTCTTCCTACGTAGAGGATGAGGGCCTCTTCCTACGTAGAGGCTGAGGGCTTCTTCCTACGTAGAGGCTGAGGGCCTCTTCCTACGTAGAGGCTGAGGTGCTCTTCCTACGTAGAGGCTGAGGGCCTCTTCCTACGTAGAGGCTGAGGGCCTCTTCCTACGTAGAGGCTGAGGGGCTCTTCCTACGTAGAGGCTGAGGGCCTCTTCATACATAGAGGCTGAGGGGCTCTTCCTACGTAGAGACTGAGGGCTTCTTCCTACGTAGAGGCTGAGGATCTCTTCCTACGTAGAGGCTGAGGAGCTCTTCCTACGTAGAGGCTGAGGGGCACTTCCTACGTAGAGGCTGAGGGCCTCTTCCTACGTAGAGGCTGAGGGCTTCTTCCTACGTAGAGGCTGAGGGACTCTACCTACGTAGAAGCTGAGGGGCTCTACCTACGTAGAGGCTGAGGGGCTCTACCTACGTAGAGGCTGAGGGGCCTCTTCCTACGTAGAGGCTGAGGGCTTCTTCCTACGTAGAGGTTGAGGGCCTCTTCCTACGTAGAGGCTGAGGGCTTCTTCCTACGTAGAGGCTGAGGGCCTCTTCCTACGTAGAGGCTGAGGGCCTCTTCCTACGTAGAGGCTGAGGGACTCTTCCTACGTAGAGGCTGAGGGACTCTTCCTACGTAGAGGCTGAGGGGCTCTTACTACGTAGAGGCTGAGGGGCTCTACCTACATAGAGGCTGAGGGCTTCTTCCTACGTAGAGGTTGAGGGCCTCTTCCTACGTAGAGGCTGAGGGCTTCTTCCTACGTAGAGGCTGAGGGCCTCTTCCTACGTAGAGGCTGAGGGCCTCTTCCTACGTAGAGGCTGAGGGACTCTTCCTACATAGAGGCTGAGGGGCTCTTCCTACGTAGAGGCTGAGGGCCTCTTCCTACGTAGAGGCTGAGGGCTTCTTCCTACGTAGAGGAAGAGGCCGTTCCTACGTCATCTTCAGAGAACGTCCCTCTCGCCCTAGGGACAATATACGATGTGGTTTTTAATAAGTGTGGGGCGAGGCCACCTCGGTTGTGTGTGTAAAATATAGTGGCCATTACGACCTGGGTCAGAACGACCCCAGATGCCCTGGCCCGCCCAGCTGACCCCACAACCGCAAGGTACCTCCACACTGCTCCCAGGGAGAGAGTTTAGCTCAGTCATGTTAGGATGCTGGGGGCCGTCTCCCGCCCTCGCCGCCCTCGTCTACAGCACCACCACCCTCGCCGCCCTCGTCTACAGCACCACCACCCTCGCCGCCCACGTCTGCACCACCACCACCCTCGCCGCCCTCGTCTACAGCACCACCACCCTCGCCGCCCTCGTCTACAGCACCACCACCCTCGCCGCCCTCGTCTGCACCACCACCACCCTCGCCGCCCTCGTCTGCACCACCACCACCCTCGCCGCCCTCGTCTACAGCACCACCACCCTCGCCGCCCTCGTCTGCACCACCACCACCCTCGCCGCCCACGTCCCACCCTCGCCGCCCACGTCCCACCCTCGCCGCCCACTCTTCAGATTTGAGTGCTTTTATATACAATTTTATGTTCAGAGTGAGCCCGCATGCAGGTTGCTCTGCGAGCGCGCGCACGCGTCCGTCCACACACACGCACACACACACACACACACACACACACACACACACACACACACACACACACACACACACACACACACACACGCACACACACACACACACACGCACACACACACACACACACACACACACACACACACACACACACACACACACACACACACACACATTCTCTCTCTTTCTCCGTGACAAAACCCAGGGAGGATTGACTGGAATCAAATCCATAATTGCTCGTCCCTATTCACTCAGCAGTAACTAGGGACCTACCTTGAGGTGCTTGATTACCTTGAGGTGCTTCCGGGGCTTAGCGTCCCCGCGGCCCGGTCGTCGACCAGGCCTGGGAGTAAACCCATTGCTGGAGTCATGTTCCAGGGGGGGAAATGTGTAATCTTAGGCTTACTGCGAGCGATGGGAAGAGAGAGCTCTAATGTAGAGGTTCCTAACGATTGATTGATGAAGATTAAGCCACCCAAGAGGTGGCACGGGCATGAATAGCCCGTAAGTGGTGACCAAATGGTGGTTCCTAACCCGAGGTGCACGTTATTGACAGCATGTCTTGTCATTCACTGTATGACTTAATCCATTTTGTTTAGTCAAATGCATTATATTCATTGCCTGCAAGGTTGTGTTTATGGGCATTTTGTCAGGGAGGCGGTTCATAGCTTTTACGAAATTTACAAAGATGTCTGTGACAAAAGAGTTTATAATCCACAGCTCTACAGTGACAAGTCTTTTGCCAATAGACAATCTGGAGGGAATTTAGCGACAAATCTCCCGTCGAACTGTATCAATCGCGTCCAGCGATAAACATCGCGAGGAGCCGTAAACATCGCGAGGAGCCACAAACATCGCGAGGAGCCGTAAACATCGCGAGGAGCCGTAAACATCGCGAGGAGCCACAAACATCGCGAGGAGCCGTAAACATCGCGAGGAGCCGTAAACATCGCAAGGAGCCGTAAACATCGCGAGGAGCCGTAAACATCGCGAGGAGCCGTAAACAAAGGGTAGACTCGGGCGGGACGAAGAGGCCGCGTAGAAAACCTATCACCATCATCTTGGTCCGTTTGGTGAAGCAATGTGGCAGGCATCCTAAGGCAGTGTTGTGCTCGGCCACTCACCACTGCCGCACACAACGGGGGGGGGGGGGGGAGGTGGAGGGCGTTGGAGCTGGTTTACAGGAAATTGTTATTAAACCCCCAGGAGAGTTTGAGCCAAGTAATGAGGATCGTGGATATATGTGCTTGGAATCTCTTTATCTGTCTCAACCCTCAGTGTATCCTTCAACCTTCCCAACCCTCAGTGTATCCTTCAACCTTCCCAACCCTCAGTGTATCCTTCAACCTTCCCAACCCTCAGTGTATCCTTCAACCTTCCCAACCCTCAGTGTATCCTTCAACCTTCCCAACCCTCAGTGTATCCTTCAACCTTCCCAACCCTCAGTGTATCCATCAACCCTCAGTGTATCCTTCAACCTTCCCAACCCTCAGTGTATCCTTCAACCTTCCCAACCCTCAGTGTATCCATCAACCCTCAGTGTATCCTTCAACCTTCCCAACCCTCAGTGTATCCATCAACCCTCAGTGTATCCTTCAACCTTCCCACCCCTCAGTGTATCCATCAACCCTCAGTGTATCCTTCAACCTTCCTAACCCTCAGTGTAAAGTGTGGGGTGGAGGCAGCCGGACAGGTGCCGTCCAAGGTGTCCATAAGTGTCTCAGACAGCCAGTCACTGGTGTGTTTGTACCATCACCTCGGGTATAGACTGGTGCTCCTCCATTATCGACTAAGGCTCTCCAGTGTGAATTATCGTCTCCAAACCTCCCGCACGACACCAAGACTTACCTCTCACCAATATAAACATACGATTTTCTTCTTGCTTTCAAGTTCAAGTAAGTTTATTGAGACAAGAAAAAAAAATACATCTCAAAGGGATAGAGTAGCTTAGGCTACTTCAACCCACCAAGGGACCCCTCTTACTTTACGTTCACTAAATCCCTGTGGTTTTGTTTATGTAACATTCTGTAATAATTTTTTTCCCCGAAGTACATAATTTACAAATTAATATTTACAAATTCAATTTTTTTTAATTTGATTAAATGATATACTGTGATCAGATAACTAATTAATTGCAGACGTTGATTATGCTTATACAAAATTTATCAGAGTATTAATTATATAAAAAGTAGTTGAGAAGCTTCAGCCTTAATAGGAATGCAATGATCCTGTCTAATTCATTATGAAATATTTAAGTTCGAATTCGATTTCGGGAAAATGAATCCAGAATTATCAAGATTGTTAGTTTTTCTTTTAATACTACAATTCAAACTAAGACTTTTTAGCTGCTTTTTGAGTTTTATTATGATAAGCTGGAGTTCGAACTCCAGCTTTACGGACGTTTCCAGCATATGACCATAGTTCGGACACCTTGCTTTATATAAAGCCAAAGCTGTTCGCAGATGTCAAGCCAAATGAGGGAGATGAACCTCATCCTTCTCACTCGTTCTGCGGTAGTGAACACAGACCTAGGAATGGGTCAGTGTTCACAATGGGTCACAGACCTAGGAATGGGTCAGTGTTCACAATGGGTCACAGACCTAGGAATGGGTCAGTGTTCACAATGGGTCACAGACCTAGGAATGGGTCAGTGTTCACAATGGGTCAGAGACCTAGGAATGGGTCAGTGTTCACAATGGGTCACAGACCTAGGAATGGGTCAGTGTTCACAATGGGTCACAGACCTAGGAATGGGTCTGTGTTCACAATGAGTCAGAGACCTAGGAATGGGTCTGTGTTCACAATGAGTCAGAGACCTAGGAATGGGTCAGTGTTCACAATGAGTCAGAGACCTAGGAATGGGTCAGTGTTCACAATGAGTCAGAGACCTAGGAATGGGTCAGTGTTCACAATGAGTCAGAGACCTAGGAATGGGTCTGTGTTCACAATGAGTCAGAGACCTAGGAATGGGCAGACTCATATATACACCAGTTCATCTGCTTGGGAAGTTGTTCACATGTTGTTGTTGTTGTTGTTGTTAAAGATTCGCTGCCTGGAACAAAAAGTTCCTAGTAGCACGGGCTATGGTGAGCCCGTGGTGCCTTTTTTTTGTTCACAGGAGAATAATCCTTATGTGCCCAATTGTCTGCTGATATTCAACCCATATTCTAAGTTGTATTTCGCACCTATCATCATCTGAACTCATTAAAATGCTAATATATGTATATTCGGTACAATTATCATCAACCACCTGTACAATCAAACACCTGTACAGTTATCAAATATTAAACTATATAACCAATAAATAAAATGTACAATGAACACTCATCTGTGTTAAAAGTGTACAAAGAGCTTACAGCTGTACAATCACCCACTGAACACCTTTATATTCGACCAACACATGCACTCAAATGTTCAATGACCTTCCCGTCCCCCCTCCCGACACACACACACACACACACACACACACACACACACTCACACACACACACACACACACACACACACACACACACACACACACACACACACTCACACACACACACACTCACACACACACACACACACACTCACACACACACACACACACACACACACACACTCACACACAATCACACCCCCATGTATCAATCCTAGACTATGTGGCTCCTGCGTGGAGCCGCAACTATTCAAACACAGGACGAAGTTAGAGAATGTTCAGAGGTATGCCACCAGACTAGTCCCGGAGATGAGAGGTATGAGTTACGAGGAAAGCCTACTGGAATGAAATCTCACGTCACTGGAAGGCAGAATTTTGTAGGTGGTAATAATATTTCCCCTAACTCTTCTCAGAGAAATTGACTTAGTACCCAAATATACAAAGAGAGACAGAAAGAATTTTCACTGCCAGAGTAGTTAACAAATGGAATGCATTAAGTAGTGATGTGGTGGAGGCTAACTCAATACACAGTTTCAAATGTAGATATGAACGGCCTACGTAGCCACTGCTACGTAGGCCGTAGCACTGGCCTACGAGCCCAATAGCCTCAGAAACCTACACACACCAATTTTGTTTTCCAGGGATATTCCTGCGCGGGCCCTAAGCCTGTGGCTGGCCCACTAAGTGTTACTTGTTTCTGTTTTACTTACGGCTGACTATTGAGAGGCGGGACCAAAAAGCCGAAGCTTAACCCCAGCAAGCACAACTAGATTTCAGATTCTTTATTCAGGTAAAGGTACATCCATTGAGTTACATTCATAATGATGGATTTAAAGATAGAGATAGTACATACAATACCTAAAGCCACTAGTACCCATAGCGTTTCGGGCTATGAAACTAGACCAATACACACTAGAAACTAGACCAATACACACTAGAAACTAGACCAATACACACTAGAAACTAGACCAATACACACTAGAAACTAGACCAATACACACTAGAAACTAGACCAATACACACAACCCCCTCCCCCCATCCCCCCGAGCCAACACTCAGCCCCATCTCAACATCTCCGCCAGATACTTCACGCCTCGCAAAAAGCAACAATAACGACCGCAAAACCCCCCAGAACCCCAAACCGGCCGCTGCTGGCCAAGGACCCAGAGAATGTGTTAATTAAAGAGTATTTTAACTGCTCGACTTCTTTGAATAAGCTGAAACATTAGGGGCGGAGTCGAGTTGAAATTTCAGATATTTTATGTAGAAAATGTTAAGTTGTGTGGACGCGGTTTTTTCTATTGTGTGACCTGGTATGATGACCTCTGCGAGTGGTCATCATACCAGGATGATATGATGACCACTCGCAGGCCACTGCGAGTAGTGGCCTGCGAACAGAGGCCTGTAAGCAGTGGCTTACAAGCAGGTGCAGCCAATACTTGATCTCACGGGGAAACTTGTGGGTAAACCTTGCATAGTGAATTGTGGATCAATAAACAAATACCCTACCTATGTATGTAACCCCTGCCGTGCTGACCCCTGCCATGCTGACCCCAGCCATGCTGACCCCTGCCATGCTGACCCCATTAATGCTGACCCCAGCAATGATGAACCGCCAGCCTCGACCTCAGTCACTCTTGAGATTATTATCATCATTTCCTCTCCATTCATCTGTGTTACGGGTGTGTACCGCAGGAAGCATGACTCGGGCACTCCACACCTGCTACTTAATGACCACACCTGCTACTTAATGACCATACCTGCACCCTCTACCTCAACTCATTGTCTTCTCATTAGAATAGACAATGGTCTCCTTGTCTCAAGGGTCACAGTTTGGTCCGGGTCTGAAGGTCAAGGTTTGGTCCGTGTCTGAAGGGTCACGGTTTGGTCCGTGTCTGAAGGTCAAGGTTTGGTCCGTGTCTGAAGGTCACAGTTTGGTCCGTGTCTGAAGGGTCACGGTTTGGTCCGTGTCTGAAGGTCAAGGTTTGGTCCGTGTCTGAAGGGTCACGGTTTGGTCCGTGTCTGAAGGGTCACAGTTTGGTCCGTGTCTGAAGGGTCACGGTTTGGTCCGTGTCTTAAGGTCAAGGTTTGGTCCGTGTCTGAAGGGTCACGGTTTGGTCCGTGTCTGAAGGGTCACAGTTTGGTCCGTGTCTGAAGGTCACGGTTTGGTCCGTGTCTGAAGGTCTATCGCGCTGTGATAATCTATAATAATGTAACACAATTTTTGTCCCTGGGAAGTATGTGTTATTTTCTGATTGGTAACGCCTCCAAAAGTACAGAAAATGGCTTATATTATCCCAGAAACTTGACAGTACCTGGTTGATGGGGTTCTGGGAGTTCTTCTACTCCCCAAGCCCGGCCCGGGGCCAGGTTTGACTTGTGAGAGTTTGGTCCACCAGGCTGTTGCTTGGAGCGGCCCGCAGGCCCTCATACCCACCACAGCCCGGTTGGTCCGGCACCCCTTGGAGGAAACTATCTAGTTTCCTCTTGAAGATGTCCACGGTTGTTCCGGCAATATTTCTCATACTCGCTGGGAGGACGTTGAACAACCGCGGACATCTGATGTTCATACAGTGTTCTCTGATTCTGCCTATGGCACTTCTGCTCTTCACTGGCTCTATTCTGCATTTCCTTCCATACCTGCCACTCAGGTATGTTGTTATTTAACTGTGTAGATTTGGTACCTGGCCCTCCAGTATTTTCAATGTATGTATTATTTAACATCTCTCTTTCGTCTCCTTTCTAGTGAGTACATTTGGAGTGCTTTGAGACGATCCCAATAATTTAAGAGCTTAATCGTGTCTATGTATGCCGTATATGTTCTCTGTATTCATTCTATTTCAGCGATCTCATCTGTTCTGAAGGGGGACGTGAGTATCGACCAGGACTTTAAGACGGGACAGCGCAAGTGATTTCATCCTCACACTTTGCCTTTGACTTTTGCCATCCAGTCACTTGGGCTGGACGGTAGAGCGACGGTCTCGCTTCATGCAGGTCGGTGTTCAATCCCCATCCGTCCAAGTGGTTGGGCACCATTCCTTACCCCCCCCCCCCACCCCCTCGTACCATCCCAAATCCCATCAGCGTCCCATCCCAAATCCTTATCCCGATCCCTTCCAAGTGCTATAAAGTCGCAATAGCTTGGCGCTATTCCCTCATAATTAATTTGACATTTGCCTCAGAAACTTAGTGAAGACGTCTTGAAGATATCAGAAGGCCGCCGACTCCTAACCTAGAGCTGTGACTGTTTCATAAGTCGCCAGCTTTAAGGCACCTTCAAGACGTCTTCCCCTAAGCTGTCTAAGCCAAAGATCAAAGCAAAGTTGGAGGGGGAATATTACCCATTTTCTATATTTTGAAGGCTTAAGCAATCAGAAAATAACACATACTTCCCCAGGGACCAAAATGGGAGAAATTGTGTTACATTGTGTTATAGATTATCACGGCGTGATAGATCTTCAGACACGGACCAAACCGTGACCCTTCAGACACGGACCAAACTGTGACCCTTCAGACACGGACCAAACTGTGACCCTTCAGACACGGACCAAACTGTGACCCTTCAGACACGGACCAAACTGTGACCCTTCAGACACGGACCAAACTGTGACCCTTCAGACACGGACCAAACTGTGACACTTCAGACACGGACCAAACCGTGACCCTTCAGACACGGACCAAACTGTAACCCTTCAGACACGGACTAAACCGTGACCTCCGTATAGCGGCAGTAACAATTCAGGGACCAGCAAGGGGGAGCGTGAGAAAGTTACGCACCATCGCCGGCTCCTGCCAGAGACTCCTGTGCTGACGACAGAGATGAACGACAAACACACCACATCGTATTATATATCTATCTTGCCTGCAGTGTAATTATGCCTCTGGGAGTGGGTGATGGGGGAGGGGGAGAGAGAGAGAGAGATGCAGAGAGACAGAGACACAGAGAGAGAGACAGAGAGACAGAGAGAGAGAGAGAGAGAGAGAGAGAGAGAGAGAGAGAGAGAGAGAGAGAGAGAGAGAGAGAGAGAGACAGAGAGACAGAGAGAGAGAGAGAGAGAGAGAGAGAGAGAGAGAGAGAGAGAGAGAGAGAGAGAGAGAGAGAGAGAGAGAGACAGAGAGAGAGAGAGAGAGAGAGAGAGAGAGAGAGAGAGAGAGAGACAGAGAGAGAGAGAGACAGAGAGAGAGACAGAGAGAGAAGGGAGAGAGAGAGACACACAGAGAGAGACGGAGAGAGAGAGAGAGAGAGAGAGAGAGAGAGAGAGAGAGAGAGAGAGAGAGAGAGAGAGAGAGAGAGAGAGAGAGAGAGAGAGAGACAGACAGACAGACAGAGAGAGAGACAGAGAGAGAAGGGAGAGAGAGAGACAGAGAGAGAGAGAGAGACAGAGAGAGAAGGGAGAGAGAGAGACACACAGAGAGAGACAGAGAGAGAGAGAGAGAGACAGAGAGAGAGAGAGAGAGAGAGAGAGAGAGAGAGAGAGAGAGAGAGAGAGAGAGAGAGAGAGAGAGAGAGACAGACAGAGAGAGAGAGAGAGAGAGAGAGAGAGAGAGAGAGAGAGAGAGAGAGAGAGAGAGAGAGAGAGAGAGAGAGAGAGAGAGAGAGAGAGAGAGAGAGAGAGAGACTATTCCTAATGGTCTTAGTTAAAATAAGTGAGTCTACAATTTTCATCCTCTTAAGTTCATATTCTGTATTTAATCACCCCTCACATGTTCTTGGACATCTGACCAATGGCAGCAGAGAAGGCAGGGACGCTCAGCTTTCCGGTTGCGTAGTCAAATTTTCGGTTCTTTAGTGAAATTAAAACCCCGCCAATAATGAGTACCAACGAAGACGTCGCTCAACATCGCTACGTAAGGCTGAAATGAATTAACACTTTTACACACAGATCACAATAACGTGATGCATCGATGAACAAATCAATAACGCGATGCATCGATGATTAAGGCACCGTCTGGGATGATCTCGGAGGTAGGTTCGAATCCTCGTCGCGGCCCTTGTGGAGTTGTTCATTGAGTAACACTTAGTGGGCCAACCAGAGGCTTAGGGGCCCCGCACAGGCATATTCTTGCCCCAAGAAAAACGACACCCCATATATATTATATCGATATATAATACCTCACATATATAATAACTTGTGCCCGACCACCGGAAAGGTGGGGGAGAGGGGGGGTGGGGTAGCAGTGCCCGACCACCGGAAAGGTGGGGGAGAGGGGGGGGGGTAGCAGTGCCCGACCACAAGGGTATTTCTAATCCATCAAAATACGGAGAAAGGGACATTATATGAGCAGCGAGGCGGAGACACGGACGAGGTGATTACTCACAGTAATTAAGAGCCATTACACCTGCCTGCTGGTCAACCGAGAGGCTCAAGCTACACGGTTTCTCCTGCCGTTGTTTGTGACCAGCGGCACGAGTCACCCACCACTAATGGTCCACTTGCGAAACCTGTACATCATTCTTCAATCATGGCGGCTTTGTTTATATTTATTAAATAGTTTACGGGCATGGAGTCTTCACAACCCGAGGTTATTGATGTTATAAGGGACCAGTGTGGGCGTGGCTTGTGGTACTGTGGTGTGGGCGTGGCTTGTGGTACTGTGGGGTAGTGGAGCCCAGTGTGGGCGTGGCTTGTGGTACTGTGGTGTGGGCGTGGCTTGTGGTACTGTGGGGTAGTGGAGCCCAGTGTGGGCGTGGCTTGTGGTACTGTGGGGTGGGCGTCACCAGTGTGGGCGTGGCTTGTGGTACTGTGGTGTGGGCGTGGCTTCTGGTACTGTGGTGTTGGCGTCACCAGTGTGGGCGTGGCTTGTGGTACTGTGGGGTGGGCGTCACCAGTATGGGCGTGGCTTGTGATACTGTGGTGTGGGCGTGGCTTGTGGTATGACCCCTTCACCGGTGCCTAATGCTGCAGGTTCCAGGAGTCACTTGTACTGACGTCACTCATTACCAGGTCATTAACCACTATCCTGGCAGAGGGTAGACGACCCGCCTCCTCCAGTATGGACCAGCCCCTCCACCTTCCACACCTTCCACACCTCCCACACCTTCCACACCTCCCACACCTCCCCCATCAACCCACTGAAAAAAAACAGCAGAACACAATTTCGAGAAAATTATATTTTTTTGCCAGGGCGTTGCTACAGTGTCTCTGCACCCCCCCCCCCACCCAAACTGTGGTGTTTTGATTCCCCCGCCCCCCCCCCCCCCCCCCCCGCGACAGGTAATTACACATTTATCATGCGACTCAACAGTTTGTGGGCTGAATGCCCCCATTATGGCTCTGAGTTAATATGCTCATTACAGGGACGAACGGGTGCTGGGATGCTTACTACAGGGCCCTTTGTTTACCACAATATTTATAAATGCTCGATAAGGGGCCCTTCAGACGTTAAAACTCTCATTTGAGGGATATATTAGTCGGCGATTGGTAAGTGGAACTGTGAGAAGTACAACTGGTGGAGGTCAAATAACACTAACCGCGGCAGAACCTCACACCCGTGAACATTGTGAGGGGAAATTATCCCACACGACGCAATTAGTCCCTCAGGATATTATACGAGTCATGATTATCTTCAGTTCCAATAGGAGAGACGCTCCAACAAGCGAGAGAGAGGCCCCAGCTAGCAAGAGTGGCCCCTTATCTTACCTTGAGGTTACCTTGAGGTGCTTCCGGGGCTTAGCGTCCCCGCGGCCCGGTCGTCGACCAGGCCTCCTGGTTGCTGGACTGATCAACCAGGCTGTTGGACGCGGCTGCTCGCAGCCTGACGTATGAGTCACAGCCTGGTTGATCAGGTATCCTTTGGAGGTGTTTATCCAGTTCTCTCTTGAACACTGTGAGGGGATTGCCAGTTATGCCCCTTATGTGTAGCGGAAGCATGTTGAACAGTCTCGGGCCTCTGATGTTGATAAAGTTCTCTCTCAGAGTACCTGTTGCACCTCTGCTTTTCAACGGGGGTATTCTGCACATCCTGCCATGTCTTCTGGTCTCATGTGATGTTATTTCTGTGTGCAGGTTTGGGACCAGCCCCTCTAATATTTTCCACGTGTAAATTATTATGTATCTCTCCCGCCTGCGCTCAAGGGAGTACAGATTTAGGCTCTTTAGTCGGTCCCAATAGTTTAGGTGTTTTACTGAGTGGATTCTAGCAGTAAAGGATCTCTGCACGCTCTCCAGGTCAGCAATTTCTCCAGCTTTGAAAGGGGCTGTCATTGTGCAGCAGTACTCCACTCTAGAGAGCACAAGCGTTTTGAAAAGTGTCATCATCAGTATAGCATCTCTAGTGTGAAAAGTTCTTGTTATCCAACCTGTCATTTTTCTTGCAGTTGTGACGGATACTTTATTGTGTTCTTTAAAGGTAAGGTCTTCCGACATGAGTACACCCAGATCCTTTACATTGCCTTTTCGTTCTATGTTATGATTTGCCTGAGTTTTGTACGTGGTTTCTGTTTTTATATTTTCAATTTTTCCGTAGCGCATGAGCTGGAACTTATCCTCGTTAAACACCATATTACTTTCTGTAGCCCATAGAAAGACCTGATCTACATCTGATTGGAGGTTTGCCGTGTCTTCTATGTTGCCAACTCTCATGAAAATCCTAGTGTCATCTGCAAAGGATGATACAGTGCTATAGGTTGTGTTCTGGTCTATGTCCGATATGAGGATGAGAAAAAGTACTGGAGCAAGCACAGTACCCTGGGGGACTGAGCTCTTCACGGTTGATGGGCTGGATTTTATTTTGTTGACTATTACACATTGGGTTCTGTTAGTCAGGAAATTGTAGATCCATCTGCCTATTTTCCCGGTAATTCCTTTTGAACGCATTTTATGTGCAATAACACCATGGTCACATTTATCAAAGGCTTTTGCGAAATCTGTGTAAATTACATCAGTATTTTGTTTGTCTTCCATAGCATCTAATGCCATATCATAGTGGCCCAGCAACTGCGACAGGCAAGAGCGCCCTGTTCTGAAACCATGTTGTCCGGGGTTATGGAGATGCTGTGATTCCATGTATTTTGTGATCTTACTTCTTAGCACTCTCTCAAAAATTTTTATAATGTGCGATGTTAGTGCTATCAGTCTGTAATTTTTTGCCTCTGCCTTATTTCTTCCTTTATGAAGTGGTGCTATCTCTGCTGTTTATAGTATATCAGGAATAACGCCAGTATCTAGGCTTTGTCTCCACAGAATGTGGAGGGCCTGCGATAATGGTTTTTTACAGTTCTTGATGAATATGGAGTTCCAAGAATCCGGGCCTGGTGCAGAGTGCATAGGCATACTGTTTATGGCTTCTTCAAAATCCAGTGGGGATAGGGTGACGTCTGATATATGATTTGATGTTGGTATCATATCCATGAAAAATTCATTTGGGTTATCAATCTTTAGTGCGTTTAATGGCTCACTGAAAACAGAGTCGTACTGCTTCCTCAGTAGCTCACTCATTTCTTTGTTGTCATCGGTGAAAGTTCCATCTCCCTTTCGCAGGGGCCCGATACTAGATGTGGTTTTTGATCTTGATTTTGCATAGGAGAAAAAATATTTCGGATTTCTCTCTATTTCACTGATGGCCTTTTCCTCTCTTTGCCTCTCCTGGGTTTTGTATGATTCTTGTAGCTTGAGTTCAATTGTTTCTATTTCTATACCTAACCTTCTTCGCCGTTCTTGAGATAGGGTGCGACTCTCAAGTTGTTCCGCGATTTGTTATCTGCGCCTATATAGGGAACGACGTTCCCGTTCCAATCTGCATCTCTTCCTCTTTTTTCTTAGGGGTATGCGGTTTGAACATATTTCTAGTGCTACTGAGCTTATTTTTTCCAGGCACTGGTTCAGGTTTGCATTTTCTAGCTGTTCTTCCCAGTTTATTTCTATGAAGTCCTGGTTTATTTGCTCCCAGTTTATCTGTTTATTGTTGAAGTTGAATTTGCTGAAATCTCCACCGGGAGTCTGGACTGGTTTTGAAGGTCTACTCCCCATGGTTGTCAGAACTTCAATTAAGTTGTGATCTGAGTAACAGGTATTTGTAATCATCAGCTAGCCCCAGCTAGCAAGAGAGGCCCCAGCTAGCAAGAGAGGCCCCAGCTAGCAAGAGAGGCTCCAGCTAGCAAGAGAGGCCCCAGCTAGCAAGAGAGGCCCCAGCTAGCAAGAGGCCCCAGCTAGCAAGAGAGGCTCCAGCTAGCAAGAGAGGCCCCAGCTAGCAAGAGGCCCCAGCTAGCAAGAGAGGCTCCAGCTAGCAAGAGAGGCCCCAGCTAGCAAGAGAGGCCCCAGC
This sequence comes from Procambarus clarkii, assembly GCF_040958095.1. Classification (NCBI taxonomy): domain Eukaryota; kingdom Metazoa; phylum Arthropoda; class Malacostraca; order Decapoda; family Cambaridae; genus Procambarus; species Procambarus clarkii. The sequence goes on from NC_091174.1 coordinate 11,729,269, forward strand.
TAGCAAGAGAGGCTCCAGCTAGCAAGAGGCCCCAGCTAGCAAGAGAGGCCCCAGCTAGCAAGAGAGGCCCCAGCTAGCAAGAGAGGCCCCAGCTAGCAAGAGAGGCCCCAGCTAGCAAGAGAGGCCCCAGCAAGCAAGAGAGGCCCCAGCTAGCAAGAGAGGCCCCAGCTAGCAAGAGAGGCCCCAGCTAGCAAGAGAGGCTCCAGCTAGCAAGAGAGGCCCCAGCTAGCAAGAGAGGCCCCAGCTAGCAAGAGAGGCTCCAGCTAGCAAGAGAGGCCCCAGCTAGCAAGAGAGGCCACAGCTAGCAAGAGAGGCCCCAGCTAGCAAGAGAGGCCCCAGCTAGCAAGAGAGGCCCCAGCTAGCAAGAGGCCCCAGCTAGCAAGAGAGGCTCCAGCTAGCAAGAGAGGCCCCAGCTAGCAAGAGAGGCCCCAGCTAGAAAGAGAGGCTCCAGCTAGCAAGAGAGGCCCCAGCTAGCAAGAGAGGCTCCAGCTAGCAAGAGAGGCCCCAGCTAGCAAGAGAGGCTCCAGCTAGCAAGAAAGGCCCCAGCTAGCAAGAGAGGCCCAAGCTAGCAAGAGAGGCCCCAACTAGCAAGAGAGGCCCCCAACTAGCAAGAGAGGCCCCCAACTAGCAAGAGAGGCCCCCAACTAGCAAGAGAGGCCCCAACTAGCAAGAGAGGCCCCCAACTAGCAAGAGAGGTCCCCAACTAGCAAGAGAGGCCCCAACTAGCAAGAGAGGCCCCAGCTAGCAAGAGAGGCCCCCAACTAGCAAGAGAGGCCCCCAACTAGCAAGAGAGGCCCCAGCTAGCAAGAGAGGCCCCAGCTAGCAGGAGAGGCCCCAGCTAGCAAGAGAGGCCCCCAACTAGCAAGAGAGGCCCCCAACTAGCAAGAGAGGCCCCAGCTAGCAAGAGAGGCCCCAGCTAGCAAGAGAGGCCCCCAACTAGCAAGAGAGGCCCCCAACTAGCAAGAGAGGCCCCAGCTAGCAAGAGAGGCCCCAGCTAGCAAGAGAGGCCCCCAACTAGCAAGAGAGGCCCCCAACTAGCAAGAGAGGCCCCAACTAGCAAGAGAGGCCCCAGCTAGCAAGAGAGGCCCCAACTAGCAAGAGAGGCCCCAGCTAGCAAGAGAGGCCCCAGCTAGCAAGAGAGGCCCCCAACTAGCAAGAGAGGCCCCCAACTAGCAAGAGAGGCCCCAACTAGCAAGAGAGGCCCCAGCTAGCAAGAGAGGCCCCCAACTAGCAAGAGAGGCCCCCAACTAGCAAGAGAGGCCCCCAACTAGCAAGAGAGGCCCCAGCTAGCAAGAGAGGCCCCCAACTAGCAAGAGAGGCCCCCAACTAGCAAGAGAGGCCCCAACTAGCAAGAGAGGCCCCCAACTAGCAAGAGAGGCCCCAACTAGCAAGAGAGGCCCCCAACTAGCAAGAGAGGCCCCAACTAGCAAGAGAGGCCCCAACTAGCAAGAGAGGCCCCAACTAGCAAGAGAGGCCCCCAACTAGCAAGCGAGCGCCCCAACTAGCAAGAGAGGCCCCAACTAGCAAGCGAGCGCCCCAACTAGCAAGAGAGGCCCCCAACTAGCAAGAGAGGCCCCAACTAGCAAGAGAGGCCCCCAACTAGCAAGAGAGGCCCCAACTAGCAAGAGAGGCCCCCAACTAGCAAGAGAGGCCCCAACTAGCAAGAGAGGCCCCAACTAGCAAGAGAGGCCCCAACTAGCAAGAGAGGCCCCAACTAGCAAGCGAGCGCCCCAACTAGCAAGAGAGGCTCTAGCAGTGAGTTCTCCCCCTCTCCCCCCCTTCCCCATCCACCCAACCCCCTTCACTGTAAATTGACATGTTTTCAAAATCATTATTTTCCATTTTTATATTTCAAAATAGTTTTAATATTTTTTGTGCAAAGTTTTCCCTGTTATTAAAAGCCTCGTTGATGGCTTCATAGTGGCCAATTACTCTTTGTCTATTACCATGATCGAATTACTCCCTGGTCATTAGTGTCGGCGTGATGGATTATCCAAGTTAATTAAGCTCCCATTGATCATTTTAATCATTATTATTATCTTTCCCATTTGAGGTGAACTTGACATTAATTTACAGCAAATAATGATAGTATACGAGAAATTTTTTTTTTAGGAAATTACAATCTTTTCGCGGGAACGATGCTGTCACTCACAGCTGGGTGCCAGTAACAATGCTGTCACTCACAGCTGGGTGTCAGTAACAATGCTGTCACTCACAGCTGGGTGCCAGTAACAATGTTGTCACTCACAGCTGGGTGCCAGTAACAATGATGTCACTCACAGCTGGGTGCCAGTAACAATGCTGTCACTCACAGCTGGGTGTCAGTAACAATGCTGTCACTCACAGCTGGGTGCCAGTAACAATGTTGTCACTCACAGCTGGGTGCCAGTAACAATGCTGTCACTCACAGCTGGGTGCCAGTAACAATGCTGTCACTCACAGCTGGGTGCCAGTAACAATGCTGTCACTCACAGCTGGGTGCCAGTAACAATGCTGTCACTCACAGCTGGGTGCCAGTAACAATGTTGTCACTCACAGCTGGGTGCCAGTAACAATGCTGTCACTCACAGCTGGGTGCCAGTAACAATGCTGTCACTCACAGCTGGGTGCCAGTAACAATGCTGTTACTCACAGCTGGGTGCCAGTAACAATGCTGTCACTCACAGCTGGGTGCCAGTAACAATGTTGTCACTCACAGCTGGGTGCCAGTAACAATGCTGTCACTCACAGCTGGGTGCCAGTAACAATGCTGTCACTCACAGCTGGGTGCCAGTAACAATGTTGTCACTCACAGCTGGGTGCCAGTAACAATGCTGTCACTCACAGCTGGGTGCCAGTAACAATGCTGTCACTCACAGCTGGGTGCCAGTAACAATGCTGTCACTCACAGCTGGGTGCCAGTAACAATGCTGTCACTCACAGCTGGGTGCCAGTAACAATGCTGTCACTCACAGCTGGGTGCCAGTAACAATGCTGTCACTCACAGCTGGGTGCCAGTAACAATGCTGTCACTCACAGCTGGGTGCCAGTAACAATGCTGTCACTCACAGCTGGGTGTCAGTAACAATGCTGTCACTCACAGCTGGGTGTCAGTAACAATGCTGTCACTCACAGCTGGGTGTCAGTAACAATGCTGTCACTCACAGCTGGGTGCCAGTAACAATGCTGTCACTCACTGCTGGGTGCTAGTAACACTGCTGTCACTCACAGCTGGGTGCTAGTAACACTGCTGTCACTCACAGCTGGGTGCCAGTAACAATACTGTCACTCACAGCTGGGTGCTAGTAACACTGCTGTCACTCACAGCTGGGTGCTAGTAACACTGCTGTCACTCACAGCTGGGTGCTAGTAACAATGCTGTCACTCACAGCTGGGTGCTAGTAACACTGCTGTCACTCACAGCTGGGTGCTAGTAACACTGCTGTCACTCACAGCTGGGTGCTAGTAACACTGCTGTCACTCACAGCTGGGTGCTAGTAACACTGCCGTCACTCACAGAAATAGAGAAGACAATTTTAAAATACAATACTTCTATTAGAGAATGTGATTGAGGTTGGAGGCTAGACGCTTTGAGCGAGCCTCACCGCAATTTTTCACTGTGTTGTCAGTGGGATAGCGCCCAACATGTATTCGTTTGCCTTGTTCGGGTAGAATGTAGACACAGTAGTCGCTTCTGTATATATTTATTGAGTGAGACAACAAGGTATATATCTGGCCAGCCGAGGTCCTTCTACTCTGAGTCTGTGAGGATAACTGAGGCTGCTGGGAGCATGGCTTGATGCTCCTCTGTCTGGCATGACGTCAGAGGCCTACTTGCCTGTGATTGGTTACATTTCAACTGACATAGAATTTGAGTATAACACATGGTCGGGTCGGGATCGGCACCAGTACCATGAGTACAGCTTGACATGGTGGTATAGAGACCTTTGTGAACCCTCCAACGATTCTGGGAATAGGTGGGCCTTTAAAAATTCATAAAAATGATTTTTTTCCTTCTTACCATATAGAAAAACGTTTCTGATTTCTGGAAAATTAAAATATCTACTAATCATATTTTTGCTGTAATGACACCGACAATATTCCCATCCTTCTATACAGGCCTACTGCCTGCCGAGTCAACGTGTCCTGATTGTTTGAAAATTGGCACCTGCTACACATTGATATGTGATACACATTGATGTGTGATACACATTGATGTGTGATACACATTGATGTGTGATACACATTGATATGTGATACACATTGATGTGTGATACACATTGACGTGTGATACACATTGATGTGTGATACACATTGATGTGTGATACACATTGATGTGTGATACACATTGATATGTGATACACATTGATGTGTGATACACATTGACGTGTGATACACATTGATGTGTGATACACATTGATGTGTGATACACATTGATGTGTGATACACATTGATATATGATACACATTGACGTGTGATACATATTGACATTTGATACATATTGACATGTGATACATACTGCTGAGAGAGAGAGAGTGAGAGAGAGAGAGAGAGAGAGAGAGAGAGAGAGAGAGAGAGAGAGAGAGAGAGAGAGAGAGAGAGAGAGAGAGAGAGAGAGAGAGAGAGAGAGAGAGAGAATAAGCTGACGGGATAGGAGATAGGAGACTATCATATTGAATGAACAGCATGTAAAAATTTATGAATGCGTCTGTGGGGTCGACCGCTGGATGTAATGGACGTGAGTCGAGGACGGGTTGACAGGTTCCTGTGCCTACTGGGCTCTATCATATTTACATTTGAAACTGTGTATGGAGTCAGCCTCCACCACATTACTGCCTAACGCATTCTATTTGTTAACTACTCTGACACTGAAAAAAATCTTTCTTACGTCTCTGTGGTTCATCTGGGTACTAAGTTTCCACCTGTGTCCCCTTGTTCGTGTTCCACTCGTGCTAAAGTGTTTGTCTTTGTCCACCCTGTCAATTCCCCTGAGAATTTCGTAGGTGGTTGTCATGTCTCCCTTTACTCTTCTGTTTTCCAGAGACGCGAGGTTCAGCTCCTTTAGCCTTTCCTCGTAATTCATACCTCTCAGTTCTGGGACGAGTCTGGTGGCATACCGCTGAATCTTCTCTAACTTTGTCTTGTGCTTAAGTAGGTATGGACTCCAGGTTGGAGCTGCATATTCCAGGATTGGTCTGACATAAGTGGTATTCAGGGTCCTGAACGATTTCTTACAAAAGTTTCTAAAGGCAGTTCTTATGTTGGCCAACCTAGCATATGCCGCTGATGATATCCTTTTTATGTGGGCTTCTGGGGACAGGTTCGGTGTGATATCAACTCCCAGATCTTTCTCTCTATTTGACTCTTGCAGGATTTCACCTCCCAGACGGTACCTTGTGTTCGGCCTTCTGCTCCCTTCACCTAATTTCATTACTTTACACTTTCCTGAATTGAACTTGTTACGGTAATCTCCTTTCTTAGGCTAGGAGATCGTGCCCATTCCTTTACCGCCTATTCAACAACGAATCTGCATACTCAAGTGTAAGAACTTAACATCAAGAATAACAACACTACGTGCTGAGAGCTCTCAGTGTCTAGACAGACACCACTCCTCTCTACCCTCCAGTACTCATGACCCGGACACACCAAGACGTCTGGAGGCCCAACTACACTCGTCAGCCAAACTGCTCGTTTGAGACTGCCAGCTGGCAATTACCTGCACACCAGCGCCACCTACAACTGGACCTGGACGTGTATATAAGGAGCTCACCACCAGCCAGAGGCACTACGGGCTCACCATAGCCCGTGCTACTTGGAACTTTAAGTTCCAAGTAGCGAATCTTTAACAACAACAACAGCAGCCAGAGTCACTGCGGGCTCACCATAGCCCGTGCTACTTGGAACTTTTTGTTCCAAGTAGGTAATCTTAAACAACAGCCAAAGTCAGAATACTCTTCAGTGCTCCATGCTGCATATCTACTCCTACTCCCTTGGTGTCGGTAGATTCATACAGCTCATGTATATAGAATTGTATTTGCACCTTTGATTTTGCTATTCACGTAACTGTCACTTGATTGTTTCATTCTGTATTATATGTTGTGTATTACCAATTCCATAGGGGGGAATTGTTTTATTAAATGTTGTCATTTTTGTTATATTAAAGATTAAATTTTTTCATTATTTATACTTTACCTGCAATTTTCACACCGTAAAGAGATCTAGCAGCAAAAGTAGTTTTATTTACTTTGTTTAATTTTTTTTTATTTAATGTTACTGGCATTCCACCAGCCACAATAGCCACTGCTCTATTCATCCACTTTTCCGTAACACACTTTAGCAGCCATTTTCTAGACCATTCCTCCAGCCTGTCCAGGTCGTCCTGTAGTCTCAGTCTATCTTCATCTGTCTTGATTCTTCTCATAATTTTTGCATCATCAGCAAACACTGAGAGGAATGAATCTATACCCTCTGGAAGATCGTTTACATATATTAGAAACAGTATGGGTCCGAGTACACAGCCCTGTGGGACTCCGCTGGTGACATCTCGCCACTCTGATGTCTCCCCCTTCACCGTTACTCGCTGTTTCCTGTCGCTTAGATACTCCCTTATCCACTGGAGCACCTTACCTTTTACTCCTGCCTGCTGCTCCAACTTTTGTAACAGCCTTTTATGGGGTACTGTGTCAAAGGCTTTCTGACGGTCCAAGAAAATGCAGTCTGCCCACCCTTCTCTTTCTTGCCTAATTTTTGTTGCTTGGTCATAGAATTCTATTAAACCTGTGAGGCACGATTTACCATCTTTGAACCCATGCTGTTGGTGTGTTAGAAAGCTAGCTCCCTGCAGATGCTCTACGAGCCTTTTCCTCACGATTTTCTCCATCACCTTGCATGGTATACAAGTTAGAGAAACTGGCCCGTAGTTCAGTGCCTCTTGCCTGTCACCTTTTTTTGTCACTTTTGTGTGTGCGTGTAAGTCATCACAAAGTAAAGTTGCAACAAGATAAAATACACATAATATCGACCAACTTCAACCTTCCATCCTCTAAAGCAATTCCACCAACAAGTTCCAATGAATGATTTCAATGGTCATAATGAATAATTTCCATATGAAAACACCCTTCCTTCCACCCTGTCGTAGCTCAGTCGATTAAGGCAGTGTCTGGGATGCTCCCAGAAGCAGGTTCGAATCCTCGTCACTGCCCTTGTGGATTTGTACCCCCTTCCATTGTTTTATCATTATACGAAAATCTTTAAAGAAACGAACACTTACAATAGAAATTAATTAAACAATCCCCAGCACAAACATCAACCTTACGACATATTCGGAGCGAGTACAATCACATTGTTTCCAAAAGTCATATTTTGCATTTGACAGACGGCAAGGAGGGCGAAAGAACCATAAAATTAGCATAAGAGTCATAAAAGAAAATAATCTGGGGTGGACGATATCAGGACATTTATCAATCTTTATCAGATGGGAAACTGCTCGCTTGGATCGCCCGTGAGAAATGTGGTATTATTTTTGTCCAGTGATTTAAAACGCGTGTTAGGTGGGGCGGAACACAAAGGGAGACCCACACTGGCAGGTTACAATGTGTGACCTGGACCGGCCCTTGTCATAGGACCATGTGTAAACTATACCCAACCAATGACAAGGTTTCAACCTTCGGTCATAAGCCACTAACTACTAACTAGCGACCCTCCAAACGTTAACACTTGTGTATGAAGCATACAGCTTACACCAGTCCCGCAACCATAAACTATGCTAACAAGCCGGCCAGCCAGCACCCACCCCCACAAACAACCTCCCACTGTTTGTGCGGGAACATTTGCAAACACACAGCAACAACGGCAGGCAGAGAGGGAGAGTGAGAGACAGAGAGAGAGAGAGAGAGAGAGAGAGAGAGAGAGAGAGAGAGAGAGAGAGAGAGAGAGAGAGAGAGAGAGAGAGAGAGAGAGAGAGAGAGAGAGAGAGCAAGTGAGAGAGATTGGGAAGATAGGACACCAGCCTACCTGTCAACTACACTTAAGATGATTATACACATACACATACACACACACATGTACGTGCCTTTTAGTGCTTATATATTTCTGTTGACAAACATATAATTATCTTCAGTAACCAAATTTTTCCTAGAGATTTCAATGCCACGCCAAGAGTGATATTTAGATCCCAAGCATCACGTTAAAGAAAACTAATCATACATTTATTAACTAGAAATACTTAATAAATAATAATAATAAAATATGAATATATATATATTATTCCAGTCACGAGGTGGAAAAATAATATATGCAAATGAACCCAGGTTAAACACGGTTAATGAATGAATCATATCTGTGTGAGCGCTCGCACGTGTTGGGGTGAGTGAAGTGCCCACCACCACTACCTCCACCAACCTTCAGAACACTGCTGAAGGAGGCCACGCAATTTTCCTTCCCTCCGACACGAGGCTACCACCCATGGAGAGTACCAGTCAACCCCAACTAGTACCACCAGAACGCCTAGTAGCAATACCACGTTACAAACCATTGTTGACATTTGTTAAAGTACCCCAGCAGCATCAGCATCCATAGTAATTATCTAGCCATTTTTAATACTGAAGCATCAGCAGTATAGTGCTGATGCTTCAGTATGCTACTCTAGTATAGCATAATAGGACAATCCAGAGCAATACAGCAGTTTAACCACAGTGGTACAGGGGGCAACAGCACGAAGCACCGCGGGTGTAACAATGAGGAATACAGCAAATACACCAGCAGCAGTATAGCAGATACAACAGCAGGTACAACAAGACCACAACAGCAACAACAGCGTCCGCAGGAGCCGCTTATACTGGCAGTTCCCCCGCGGCGCCGCGACCACCACCACCACCCTCCTGCACCAGCCTGAGGGAGGACATTACCCTCTCCCCGGACACCATCGCTGTCGACCACACCACACACTAGAAGGTGAAGGGACGACGACGTTTCGGTCCGTCCTGGACCATTCTCAAATCGATTGTGACGCGTTGTCGGTCCGTCCTGGAGCATTCTCAAGTCGATTGTCACAATCGACTTGAGAATGGTCCAGGACGGACCGAAACGTCGTCGTCCCTTCACCTTCTAGCGTGTGGTCTGGTCAACATTCTTCAGCCACGTTATTGTGACTCATCGCCTGCACCATCGCTGTCGTTATCACTCCTCCTGCCGGCCAATTTACGAGTTTACAAGGCTTTTGTCACGAGCATCGTCTTCTGCTACGTCGAAATAAGAGGCAGCGGACGAGGACTTTATGATGGCAGTGACGAGGATTCGTCTGATGACAGCAGTGATGTGGCTTTTCAACTGACAACTCAAGACCATAAGACAATCCTCAAGATTTAAGGATACCACAGAAGCCCACCAAGATGAGGAGAGAGCAGCACCAGGATGAGAAGAGAAGCACCAGGATGAGGAGAGAGGCACCATGATGAAGATAGAGGCATCAGGATGAGGAGAGAGGCACCAGGATGAGGAGCGAGGCACCAGGATGAGGAGAGAGGCACCATGATGAGGATAGAGGCATCAGGATGAGGAGAGAGGCACCAGGATGAGGAGAGAGGCACCAGGATGAGGAGAGAGGCACCAGCACGAAACGCACCAAGAAGAGACCTCACTATCTACAACATTACTCAAACATCCTTCTCCTTTACCACAGAACGGCAGGAGAATGACTGGAAAACTGGAAGTACTGACGTGAAACTGGAAGCACCAAACAAACCCCAGGGAGAGAGAGAGAGAGAGAGAGAGAGAGAGAGAGAGAGAGAGAGAGAGAGAGAGAGAGAGAGAGAGACATTACCGAAATTAAAAAAACACCAAAATATAATGCAAAAATAATTAAAAACAAAATATGATCATTAAACTATGTAAAACCCCAAAACAAAATCCTTCCAGGACTTGATTCTTGTGTAAGAAAGGTTGAACGTTCTTCAGAGACGACAAAGAGATGGGGGGGGGGAGGAAATAGTCCAAGCAGAGCTATAATGGACTGCGGTATCTTAACGACCTGATAGTTGGCTTCCCTTATCTGTGCTGGTCATGCCACGGGTCTTAAGGCTTCCTCGTTGCACGTAATTCTAAATTTTAGCATCAAATATTAAAACCAACAAAAAATTATTGCTACTCGTTAGGAATGTTATATTTTTACTGTTCTTACGAAGCTAAGTTATCGTGATATGTATACTACTTTACACATAAAAAGTTATTAGTACATATGTATGTGGTTCAACAATTTTCTATTCATTTTTCTGTATTTTTTTGTTTCTTTGTTGCCTAAATATTAATAGTTCCTCGCTAACTGTACCATAATTTTTGTTTTAATAATTTTAAGTCACACATATACTTAATTGGAATCGTAAAACCACGAAGTGGAAACAATTAATTATTTGAATACTTTGGTGGTAATATTCCGCTTCCCAGTGGTATATAGTCGTAATGGCTTGGCGCTTTTCCCCCTCTGATAGTTCCCTTCCCTTCCCTTTGGTGGTAATAAACACATAATCAGACTTCTGAACATGTGTTAATTAACACGACAGGTCTGAAGTCCACTGGAAAATCCCACTTAAGGAGATGCTTTTTTCTCCACTTTCTCCAATATGCTTATAAACCAATAGCTCGTAAAACTCATTAGCAAAATACATCTTGTATCTTGAAATACAAGATACATCTTGTATCTTGTATTTCTGCTCACATGTATGTATGAGAATGTGTACATGTATATATAACATTAATAGTTTTGTAACTAGCGTCAAAAGATTGTTATTTGCTTAGCTAAACGAACTAGAGGGTTCAGTTCCTGACCCGATTATGTGCCTCTGTAATCCTTTACACCACCGCCCACGGGATGGGTATGGGGTGCATAATAAAGAAAGAAATTGAATTGGGGACAGGAAGCCTGTTAGTTTGTTAAGCTCATCGAGGTCCTTGTAGGAAACTACTGACCTTCTCCACGATGTTTTTACCTTATCTTGCGATGCTTTCGGGGCTCAACGTCCCCGCGGGCCCGGTCCTCGATCAGACCTCCTAAAAGTAACATGCTATCCCTATTTTCCCCCCTTGCTGTAACCTCTTATAGAGACAGTTTATCACTTAAAAACACATGACCCGGTGATTTCATGATAGTTTATCATACGACCTCCTATATGTGTAAATGATATATATCCAGTACAATACAATATACAAAATATACAAAATATACTTAATATACAAAATATACAAAATATACAAAATATACTTAATATACAAAATATACAAAATATACAAAATACATCTCATTATCCTGACACTTTCTACCTTCATAGAATAACTAGATTAAATTTAAAGATTAAATAAATCTGAATAAATCGAATTAAAGGTAAAAGATAGCAGTAAGCAGGGAAGCGGACGCTTACCAGTAAGTTTACTTACCAGTAAAAGATAGCAGTAAGCTCTACGGTACTGTAAGTTAACCCACCACAGTTGCCTAACTCCCAGGTACCAATTTACTGCTAAGTGAACAGAGGCAACAGGTGAAACGGAGCCTTACTGTGCCTAAAATGCAAAGATAATTAGGGCGAGTAACACAGCACGAGATAAAGTGTGACAATAAGAGCAAGAGAGAGAGAGAGAGAGAGAGAGAGAGAGAGAGAGAGAGAGAGAGAGAGAGAGAGAGAGAGAGAGAGAGAGAGAGAGAGAGAGAGAGAGAGAGACAGAGAGAGAGACAGAGAGAGACAGAGAGAGAGAGAGAGAGAGAGAGAGAGAGAGAGAGAGAGAGAGAGAGAGAGAGAGAGAGAGAGAGAGAGAGAGAGAGAGACAGAGATAGAGAGAGAGAGAGAGAGAGAGAGAGAGAGAGAGAGAGAGAGAGAGAGAGAGAGAGAAGAGAGAAGAGAGAGAGAGAGAGAGAGAGAGAGAGAGAGAGAGAGAGAGAGAGAGAGAGAGAGAGAGAGATAACATCAATTACAAAGCTCTTAAGGATATTGTTGCCGTCCTTAATGTCTGGTATATAGCAACCACCACTTACTTGTGCAGTTTCGTGCCTTGGTAACGCACCCTCGTGTGTCGTTAGTCCACAGGCAACACATGGAGGAACACTGTTACGAACCCGGATTCAGCGTCCGAGCCGGGAGCAGTGACAAACACGCCATCTGTGGGTCAGCTCCCGAAACCCCCGCCAAACGAACGACGACACCTAGTGAGGACAGCGTGTACTGGCCTCGAGGACCAGTTTCCAGTCTGGTTCAGCACTCAACACCGCCGCTCCTGACCTCTGGTGAGGTGGTGCTCCGACGAGAGCGCCATCTATGGAGTGGATATGTCGGGCGTTTGTATCTGAGCCTGTGAGTGTGGTGTATTAGTGTCCCAGTTATTAATGACGTGTCTGCTTACAGAGCCGACCTGGGACCACTGTGGTGAAGGTGTAGTCAGTCTACCCGAGGCAGCCAGTCTCCATACTGTGAAGTTTGCTGCAGCTGTTGTGACGTCGTCCCCCCGGAAGAACACTGTGGTGTGTTAAGCCTGCCAGTGGAGTGGCAGTGGAAGGATTTACCCGGGACCGACGGTTGGAGACGATAATCCACTGGGGTATTGAGGACAGGAGGGTGATTGGTGATATCACACGAGACTCCTGTCTAGGGCGTACCCCTTTTATCGTTCGTGGAGTGGCCGTACCAGCCTTGGTGGCTCAGTACCTGCCAGCAGACCTGCTGGACGTGTGGTTGACGGCCTCCACGACGGTGCCCCCAGTGGACCTGTGTTGTGGCTGACCTGTGGCCAGGGTAGACTCGGCGTTCTCAGAGGACACGTCTTGAGGCCACGAAGAAAGCACCGCGGACTCAGCACCTAGCTTCGAGGATCCATAGTCTCCAGCAGAAGACTACAGTGTTGATCCCCTTGTAAAGTGTTAATACCCCTCCCCCTTGTGTACTCTATTATTTTATATATTTAAATGGTGATGGTGAAGATTATATTATATTAAGTTCTTAGCTTTCTTTCCCTACTCCCTTTAAGTTACTTGCGTCACGGATCTCATCCCTTGATAGCCCCTACTGGCTTGGGAACGGATACTTATATCTTCCTCTAACAACATCAGAGTGAGAACCCCGTTGCGTCCCGAGAGGGCCGTAACAAACACCGCACTTTATATTGCTAGGAATCACTAGCAACACATATTGTCTTGCTAGGAATCACTAGCAACACATATTGTCTTGCTAGGAATCACTAGCAACACATATTGTCTTGCTAGGAATCACTAGCAACACATATTGTCTTGCTAGGAATCACTAGCAACACATACTAGTATTACACATAATAATCTTGGGTATCTATATCTTCCTTTAACATTTCGTTAATTGTCGAAAATTCGCTAAACAAATGTAACCATTCCACTAGCTTGCCTATAGTAAAAATTGTATAATGTCAAACATCTTATACCACAGAAAGAAAGTAATTTATTAATATAACCTGCCAGACACAGGTGCATGACAAACGGAAGGGACTGAAAGGGAATAAATAATAGAGTAAAAATATTCCCATTAACAAACTAAAATCCTTCCATTGTATCACCTTGATTTTTGATCTCAAGGCAATTAACAAGATGATGATGAACTGGATCAGAGGACAGGCTCTTAACAGGTTTACAATGATTCTCCTCCTGTATATAACGCCTTTAATTCCCATACTACCAACCAGGAGCCTTGGTCAGAGACTGAGCCGCGGGGACATTGATCCTCGGAACAATATCCGCCTCCCTATTAGGCCTTCCAGTCAACACAGTACTAATTTCTTCTGCAAATTCTGTCTAGAGTGAATATATTCTCTCCCTTTTTAAATGAATTTTTCAAGAACTGTCTCCCCGCTCTAGGCTTATCTCTCAGTGACAGCCTAGGCCCAACCTGGCCTAGCCAATGCCATTTTTTATTATTATTATTTTCTACCACAGACGTGGCCACACATTTACAGTGCTAATCAGCATATATACATTTTCTTCTGTCCTCCATGGACAGGGTGAGACATATATTTAAACATACAGTTCAGGGATTTATTGAACAATCAACCACAGGAGGTGATTCGGTGTTTTTAAAATGCTAAACTAACCTACATACGTAAATACAATACCAGTGAACTGTATGACAAAGGGAGTTACTGTCAGTGACGGACAATATGACTGACAACTGTAGTAACTATGCTTAGACTAGAGCCATCAGATAATTCTGGTGACCAGACTGGGTACCAGTCAACTATCTTCTTCACATACGGAGAACAAAAATGTGTTCTTAAATGTTCTTCAAAAGGTTTTGATATTATAAAATCCTATACTTAAATAGTTTGCAAGATTCCACAATCAGTAGAAGCTTAATAGGCTGTTAACAGCTATGATGTATAATTGTAACTAAGAAGGAACTGTTCCAATATACAGAATTCTCTTTAGAAATCGAGAAGGTGGATAAGAACAGCCTCACTGACAAGAAAACACCGGGAATGAGGGGAATAGAAACGACTTCCATACATCAATAATTCTTATAATAATAATAGTAATTCTAAATATAATAATTCTAAGTGATCCCAAAGACTCAAGGAACAAGTTCTACCAGTCTCCGTGGTGTAGTGGTAAGACACTCGCCTGGCGTTCCACGAGCGCTTTGTCATGGGTTCGTATCCTGGCCGGGGAGGATTTACTGGCCGCAAATCCATAACTGTAGCCTCTGTTTAACTCAACAGTAAAATGTGTACTTGGTTGTAACAACGATTCTTCGCGGCAGGGGATCGTATTCCAGGGACCTGCCCGAAACGCTACGCGTACTAGTGGCTGTACAAGAATGTAACAACTCTTGTATATATCTCAAAAAAAAAAAGTTAACCAGTTGCCTGATGGATGTGAGGCGTGATCCATGAGCTGGAGCATAACCACGGTAAGGACAGATACAAAATTTTTATTTTTGTCTATAAAACAAAAATACCAATCAGATAGTACAAGTAGTAACACAAAGCCGCTATGTAACTGTGGGAACGTTTGTCTTCACGTACGGGAGAGACAAGAGAGAGAGAGGGGGGGGGGGGAGAAAAGTAAAGAAACACGGAACACGAACATTACCTACCATTCAGAACTAAAAACAATAAATAAGGAACAAAATTATCTTCAAGTGTCGAGGGGAAACACCCAATCCCGTGCACAAAGCAGCCTCATAATGGCTAGAAACATTAAAATTAACGTTCCTGTAATATAATTCAACCCTTTAAGTATACTACAAGTATAAAACAAGTATTAACCCCACGAAACTAAGTGGTAAAACCGGAGTGACTTCCCCGGTGGAAGAGAGAGGCATGCATCACCCTCGTGGCCCCGGTACCAACATGCAGCAGGAAAGCCCTCCGGTGGGAAAGAGAAATTAGGGGTGATACATCATGGAGTTGAACCATCCCCCACACAGCGGGTCTCGAACGGAGAACGTGACGAGACACACAACTCTCCCGGCACCTCATCATAGGCTGGAGTGAACCTTTGGTTGTCGCCGGCACCATCACCGCCGTCGTCAGCGCCTGCACCGATAGCACCACTACTGCCGATTGCACCAGCAGGACCCCCACTACCACCAGCAGGACCCCCAATACCACTAGCAGGAGCACCACCAGCAGGTGCACCACCACCACCACCCACTGCACCACTCAGAGCACGGTGGACTACCAGTCGAGACCTGCCTGGCCCGCCCTACCATCTACCAGTTTAGGTGTCACAAGACACACGGCCCTCCAGTAATGATTATGATTTTCTCCCAAGATCACAAGCATCCATCTCACGGCAAACACAGGGTTAGTAATGAGTCTTGGCGGAGATGGAGTAGGCCACTCTCACGCCAGAGACCCGAGAGGCTTAAAACTCCAAATTCCGAGAGACTTATAACTCCAAATTCCGAGAGACTTATAACTCCAAATTCCGAGAGACTTATAACTCCAAATTCCGTGTGCACTCAGAAAATAGTGGCGCCAAATTTACGCGACGCATCACAGGTACTAAAATAACACGCTGCATCGCTAGAGCATAAATCTGTCTGAACTACATAGAGTTATTGTTTCCATTATATAAAGTATATATTTTTTACATAAGGAAAAACCTCCTCTCTATTTTCTACTTTCAAGTGTAACGGGTCTTCCGTTTTCATTCTCGGAATAGTTTTTTTACTTGAATTTTTAAGACATTTTGTTGTACATTAAAGGTTTGAATTAGGTATTACAAATGCTAAACAATCTCAGCGATACGAATTATCTCTAAGATCACAAACAAACAGCTCAACATTTTCATTAATCTCTCTAAAAAAAAAAGTAAAAAAATGCACTGCTCTAACAGAGTGAAATTATACGTAAGATATCTATAGCTACTACTGGAATTCCACAAGATATCTATAGTTACTACAGCAATTCCAGAATCAAAAATCAAATCATACGACGCTGAATATCAGCGATATCATCAGAAGGATTTCCTCTTAGCAGTGACTGTCAAGACCAATAAGTGAAGACAAAGGCAGAAAATTTCACACACACTAACCGGCCACTAACTGCGGAAAACACAGTTCTCTCTCCTGCTGTACACGGTACCTGAGACAGGTACACGGTACCTGAGACAGGTACACGGTACCTGAGACAGGTACACGGTACCTGAGACAGGTACACGGTACCTGAGACAGGTACACGGTACCTGAGACAAGTACACGGTACCTGAGACAGGTACACGGCACCTGAGACAGGTACGCGGTACCTGAGACAGGTACACGGTACCTGAGACAGGTACACGGTACCTGAGACAAGTACACGGTACCTGAGACAAGTACACGGTACCTGAGACAGGTACGCGGTACCTGAGACAGGTACACGGTACCTGAGACAGGTACCACCGTTGTACCCTCGGCCACTTCCCGCTACCATCGCCTTGAGAACGTACACAACCTGGAACACTTGCTAGGAGAATAAGAAGGCTATACCCAAGGAACTCATAATAAAGTGATCTCTTATTGAGAAACTGTTTGGAGTAGGTCGGCGGGATCAAACCCGTCAGAGATATCAGGTGAAGCAGGAGAGAGCTGTGTGCTGTTGACACCATTACCTGGTGAAGAGGAAGCCTGGCATGGGGAGTATAGAGCGACTCCCAGAACCCCATCAAGGTACGATATGCAGGGGGGCATAGGTTGGGCATGGATAGTAGAATGTCAGAGTATGGGAAAGATGTACAAGGAGAAGAGGCAGAAGTAGAACGGGTAGAAATTGTAGAGGTAGACGAGGAAAGGACATAAGAGGAAGGGTTAGAAAAGAAATTTGTATAGATAGACTAGAAATATTGGTTCGGCCGAGCGGACAGCACACGGGACTTGTGATCCTGTGGTCCCGGGTTCGATCCCGGGCGCCGGAGAGAAACAATGGGCAGAGTTTCTTTCACCCTATGCCCCTGTTACCTAGCAGTAAAATAGGTACCTGGGTGTTAGTCAGCTGTCACGGGCTGCTTCCTGGGGGTGGAGACCTGGTCGAGGACCGGACCGCGGGGACACTAAAGCCCCGAAATCATCGCAAGATAACCTCAAGATAACCATCATATACAAGGCCCTCCCTGGGATAACACACCCCAACGACGAACCCGCACCTACAGAAGCATACAACCCGTTCTCGCAAATGTAATAAGTCAATATTGACTTATTAAAATTGCGAGAACGGGTTGAAGCATAACAATTCAAACCTAATCTAACATAAAGTAACTTAATCTAACTTAACAAAGCACAGTTCCAAATTATAAAATGTCTAGATGTTTGTAACGAGGCTTACCAGAACTGACAGGACAAATCTATGACAAGGTGTAGTGACAGCCACACCACACTCAAGAGACGGAACAGAGACATAATAACAACATACAGGTTTAAGGTTCACATGGCCTACATAAGGTCAACATAGAAGACATGTCCACTATGAGGCGGAGTAGAGCAAGGGGCACGAGGCTGATGGTCTCTTTCTGAAATGGGAGGAACTAGAACACCCAATAACAGCACGACTCCTCCGATGTAACCCCCCCCCCACCCAGCGAAAAAAAATCCCGACACAGGAATTAAAAATGAGGACAAGAGCCACCAAGCTTTCCAAATGGGCTCCCCCATCGTCTTGGGGGAGCCTGGCTGACCTCAGGAAGCACACACACACACACCGACCAAGATCCTACGGGTTAGAGGTGCCAGCGAGCGCCGTCGTGACTTGCCGCCAAGAATGGAGTACAGGTGTTTATAACCGCCTGAAAAGCAGACATTGCCTCCCAGCCCTGTGAGGGACTCTGGGAATAGTGTAAGGGTGACTCTGCAGAGCCACGAGCCCACTCGCGTGTTCTCCATCCCTCACAGACACACACAAGATAGCATATATATTGTATTATCTGCAGCATTTTACGAAACGGAGCAATGGCCAATCCTTGAGATAGATGACCAACATTTTCATGGTGTTCTGTTTAAGGAGAAATCGTTTCTCTTCCCAGAATGTTCTGCAGGAGTTAAGTAATACTTCTTCCACATATCTCGTGCCTATTTCTTGGGTGGTAAAGTTAGCTCTTACAGCAGCTGAAAATGTAAAATATTATATATGCAGAAAAGCCGCATTGAAAGGAAAAGACAGATTTCTTACCATTTCAATGTGTTTTTTTCTGTACACCTTAATCAGTGTTCTGTGAAAGTTGTTGCATATATATATATATATATATATATATATATATATATATATATATATATATATATATATATATATATATATATATATATATATATATATATATATATTAGGGTTACCACCTCTGATGCATTTGTAGGGACCCGCATCTTCGAAAAAGAAAATAAAGAGTATTCAGAGAAGACCTTATGGATTCTCACTGAACACTTTAATCTTTTCTTTTCCTACCACCCCTATTATTTTTTTATATATTTTGTTTTATTTTATTTTATTGCGATGCTACAGTTTACAGATATATAATATATATATACAGATATATATAGATATATATATAGATATATATATAGATATATATATATACATACATATTGCATTGAATATGACCGCATATTCTGTATTTATTATTTTCTGGTTTAGGGCTTCTATCCCTCTAACTATTTTCTTAGCATCAGGGCTTAATTGGAATAGGAGTTCTCCAAAACTCATTTTCGTACTTTTAAGGCGAAGAAAAGAAGTGATTTACTATAGAGTGTATTACACTTATTTGTATAATTTGCACGACGTTTCGAACCTCCATGGTTCATTCTCAAGTGAACAATCTTACAATACTAGTTGATTTTATACCCGCATTAGGTCAGGTGATAATACAATGAAGGTGAAAAACATGGGGGGATACATAAGGGATAAACATAGGGGCTGCAGAAGGCTTATTGGCCCATACGAGGCATCTCCTATCTAAACACAAAGATTAATCCAGTGTAATTGGCCTGTTATGTTGGACATTGTCTTCTGTGTTGGCATCGATATGTTCTTGTCTTGTCCTTACTCTCATGGTGGGTAGAGTAAATAGTTCCGTGATTTGGGTGTTCATGGTAGGTCGCTCTATTCTTATGTGAATTGCCTCAAGAATTTGTAATCTTCTTGAATCTTGGGTTTTGTCTATTATGCAAGTATTCTTGTTCAACATTTCTCTTGTTAGAGTAATGTCATGGGCTTGTCATGACATTACTCTAACAAGAGAAATGTTGAACAAGAATACTTGCATAATAGACAAAACCCAAGATTCAAGAAGATTACAAATTCTTGAGGCAATTCACATAAGAATAGAGCGACCTACCATGAACACCCAAATCACGGAACTATTTACTCTACCCACCATGAGAGTAAGGACAAGACAAGAACATATCGATGCCAACACAGAAGACAATGTCCAACATAACAGGCCAATTACACTGGATTAATCTTTGTGTTTAGATAGGAGATGCCTCGTATGGGCCAATAAGCCTTCTGCAGCCCCTATGTTTATCCCTTATGTATCCCCCCATGTTTTTCACCTTCATTGTATTATCACCTGACCTAATGCGGGTATAAAATCAACTAGTATTGTAAGATTGTTCACTTGAGAATGAACCATGGCGGTTCGAAACGTCGTGCAAATTATACAAATAAGTGTAATACACTCTATAGTAAATCACTTCTTTTCTTCGCCTTAAAAGTACGAAAATGAGTTTTGGAGAACTCCTATTCCAATTAAGCCCTGATGCTAAGAAAATAGTTAGAGGGATAGAAGCCCTAAACCAGAAAATAATAAATACAGAATATGCGGTCATATTCAATGAAACATGTTTGAAAGAAAACCTGCTGCCAGTATACACCAATACATACATATATAGATATATATACATATATATATATATATAGATAGATATACATATATATATATAACAATATAATAATCAGTGTTCGAAGACCTCGTCCAGCTCCTCGGGGGTTGGGTGCGTACCCAGGATACAGCACACATTTCCCCCTCTGAACTGCGACACTGAGGCGCTGGAACAGGAAACTGGCCGCTCCTGAGTCTTTAGTTTTCCCAATGAGTTCCTCGCCAACCTCCTTTAAGAACTAAAGTGCACATTTACCCCAGGCGCCCAGAATCTCAGAGCCTATCAGCACGAACCTGTAACAACGTTCTAGGTCTCTGTACTTGTTGGTTTTCTGGGTCTCCCTGAAGGTGGCCGCCCCACATGTCTCAGCTGTGCTGTGAGGTAGATAGGTATCAGCCAATGTAGACGCACATGTGTAGTCCCACACGACCTGTTTACCTTCCCTCCATGGCTGCAGGGTGACTCCATCTGGGCGTTTGTGGCTGTTGTCAGGTCTGCACAACTGGGGTTCCCTTTGTGCTGGACATCCAGCTGTAGCCAAACTTCTCTTGTTGATGTCATTGACTGCTTCATGTCTGGGAATCTTTCCCTGTGTTTAATTCCGAACGAAACCAGGCCTCCCAGGTAATTACCGAGGATAGAATTACGAGGTGATTACCGAAGTAATTACGCATAGAAACGACAATATTACGATGTTTTAACTTTTTAACTAATGCGTTGCATTTTTAACGGGCTGTTCGATACCGTAATTTACATTCATCTGTCTACTTGTGGCATGTGAACTATGCCTATCACGAAGGTTTACCACCACTTGCGTCTGCAGCAACTTGGAGAATTTGGTATAAAGGGATTTGGTAACGATGCAGGTCTAATTACCGGCGCTCAGGTGGCCTGGTTCACATGCGCGTAAGAGGGCCCTCACGTCTCCGTCTTGCTTGGAAGAACATTGCCAGTAAGAAATGATCTTGCAGCAGATTAAACTCTGGATGGAAAACCATGTCGGATCGTAAATCATCCAAGAAATTTTGAAGTAATTTCGTAATTAATCACATCATTTGCACTCTGTATTGCATACACCTGCACAATCCTCTGCCCAAACATCAGCTCAAATCCAATCATAATCACTGGTATACATCATGGACGTCGAACCCTGAACAGTATTACTGAGCTTCTAAAGTGAAGCATTTCCAAGTTGCAATACAATCTTACGGACGCTGATATAACAAAGGAAGATCAGTCCTTTCGACCAGTACACGGAATAAACAAGGCTCTTCGTTTACAAGTCTGGTTGTTAACGAATAGCCTCATTTAGCCCATGATCAGCTGATGTTCGAGTTCACTGGTATGTCGTGTAATAAAAATCTTGTGATTACACATCACTTGAAAATGCAGTGACGTTGAACATCGTGTTTGCAGTGAGGCTCCGGTTACATCAACAGTCTAACAGAGCCACAGCAACATTCAAGCGATTATTTTTAAATCATTACTGTAAGATCACCGTCAGAAAGACTTGTGACCCCACCAGGCGCTACGGGGTAACAGGATGCAATGTATTTTTACAATAATTGTCGTCTCAGACAGTCACGTTAACTCAAGTAACATCCTGTCACATTTTCCCCACCCCCCTGCTCCTTCCCTCTCCTGTAGCATACGTTGTTTACCAAATCCTCCAGAACCTTTTATCTCCAAGCCCACCTTTTCCTTCCCTTGGACCCACCGTGGGGGGGGGTCGACCCACCGTTGGCAGCCAATTGAACAGACGCTCTTCAGTGTGTGAGTTACACTTGAAATACTGATACTACTATGACACACTGATATTACATTCAGTGTGTGTAAACCAGGCCTGACTCAGTATACTTGTGAACCAATTGTAATGCTTCGATCACAGCCAATGATTATGTTACGTGATGTTACTAGATACATTGCGTTACTAGATATGTTACTAGATATGTATGATACTAGATACATTGCGTTACTAGATATGTTACTAGATATGTATGTTACTAGATACATTGCAATATCTAGATATCACTGTCCTGACTCTGAACGTCACTGTCTTGGCTCTGAAAGTCACGGTCCTGGCTCTGAAAGTCACTGTCCTGGCTCTGGAAGTCACTGTCCTGGCTCTCAAAGTCACTGTCCTGGCTCTCAAAGTCATTGTCCTGGCTCTGGAAGTCACTGTCCTGGCTCTCAAAGTCACTGTCCTGGCTCCCAAAGTCACTGACCTGGCTCTGAAAGTCACTGACCTGGCTCTCAAAGTCACTGACCTGGCTCTGAAAGTCACTGACCTGACTTTAAAAGTCACTGTCCTGGCTCTGAACGTCACTGCCCTGCCCTTGTAGATCACTTCCCTGACCATAATGTGCGAAAATAAGAGTTTGGAAAAAAGAAAGAAAGAAAGAAAGAGAGAGAGAGAGAGAGAGAGAGAGAGAGAGAGAGAGAGAGAGAGAGAGAGAGAGAGAGAGAGAGAGAGAGAGAGAGAGAGAGAGGGGGGGGGCGAGACTCTCCACCCCTTTAAAGGGACACAATAGGTACACACTGAAGATAACGGCCCCAGCGTACCCAGACACCAGGAGGGAGCCAGAACATACTAAGTGGGGGGGGGGGGGGTACAAGAGAACATTGCTGTCACCATATACAAGCTGCTGGCACTGTGCACGGGGCGCCTCCTCCCACGTTAATGGCTCACCACACACCCATGATCTCCCACACTACTGGTTCACCACACACACCCATGATCTCCCACACTACTGGTTCACCACACACACCCATGATCTCCCACACTACTGGTTCACCACACACACCCATGATCTCCCACACTACTGGTTCACCACACACACCCATCCTCTCCCACGCTTATGCTCTCCCCCCCCCCCCATACAAAACAGCTTCACCAAACATTCACAAATTAGACTCCAGCTCGTAAATGCAAAATATATCTGCATACAAATTTCCTGAAAATGTTTTACCTTTATCACCTTTAATTACTGAATATAATATAATATAATATATTGTTAGGTGAGATAGAGATAGATATAATATATATATATATATATATATATATATATATATACATACATATATATATATATATATATATATATATATATATATATATATATATATATATATATATATATATATATATATATATGTGTGTGAAATAGACAGAAACAAATCATATAAATAAAATAACGGAAAACTTTACCATTCCATAAGACAAAAATCTAAAAAATATATGATTTCAGGAAACTCTGCTTGTTAGGCAAATTCGGGCTTAACATACTAAGTCAAATAGTGCTTTCCGGCTATTAGGTGCAACTTACCTAGCATCACAGTAGAAGTAACTGAAAGGAGCTTCGTAGCACAATACCTTGTTGGTATTTTAGAATGAGCTTGGAACTAAAGTTCCAAGTAGCACGGACTATGGTGAGCCCGTAGTGGGCTAAGAAGCCTCGATCTGGTCTTCACACAGAGATGGACAACGACAACATCGAAAAATAAGTGCCAATGGGTGTCTGTGATCCCTGTGTGTTGATTGGTCCTTAATTGTGTAGTATGCCTTTCCATTGGAGACTTTCAGCGTCGTTGAGAGGGTGGGGGGATCTGCTGCATGGGTAACAGCTTCTCCCCCATATCAACCTACCCTGGCTTTGCGCCCTGGTGAGGCCACTCCAGACCGACAACCAGAACACAACTCCATAGTCTCTTGAGACTGATGGATGCCTACTCCTATGAAGTAGAAGTAGGACGGTGAGTGGAGGAGAGTGAAATTAAGAGTAACTTTTCATAAAGTTGAGTATCAGGGCAACAAAATTCTGAGAGAATTCCACGGGAAGTAGAACTCATGATAAAACGGAAAACAATCATTTTAATTACTAGTAAAATACAAAGAGACTGAAGGAAGAGTGTTAATGCCCTAAGAGATAGGAAGCCACAAGCCAAAGTGTCGGTCGTTTGACCGGTAATGCTTTGGGGACTAAAATATGTGTGAAAAATTGCACGTAGCATTGAGAGAGGTGAACCATAACATTAATATAAGAGAGGAATGCAGCACATGAATTCGGAGAGCAGCAGAGAAACAACATGAAAACGATATATAGCATCCAAGGCCCAACCTGAACTACTATATAGCCGCATTAGGATGATTATGTCGGTAAATGATCGTTATTAAAGAGGAGGCGATCACGTAGTTATTGGTAAGGAAGGGTAGGAAGAAGTTAATGAAAGCTCTCAGGAAGATTTCAAGCTGGAACCAATAGAAGAGAGACACCGGAAGAAGTAAGGACATAGCTAGACTAGTGATTAAGACCGCAGGCCAGATTCAAGAAAACACTTACGAACCTGTACATCTTTTCTCAATGTTTGACGGCTTTGTTTACAATTATTAAACAGTTAATGAGCTCCGAAGCACCAGGAGGCTGTTTATAACAATAACAACAGTTGATTGGCAAGTTTTCCTGCTTGTAAACTGTTTAATAATTGGAAACAAAGCCGCCAAAGATTGAGAAAAGATGCACAGGATCGTAAGTGCTTGCGTAAGTTTTTTCGCGAATCTGGCCCTAGATCTCATCATGGATGTAGAGGCAGCAGCAGCAGCACTGGGTGTATATCTTGATATAGTTATCCACTAGAAAAGGGGGAGAATTATCTGAACTTTAGAAAATGAAACATCCACAGGTAAAGAACTAAAGTGATTCTTGGCTGCCACAGCCTAAGACAGCCAGAGACATGTCAGCCACTCTGCTGTTCCATTTGACTGCTCGTTTGACCTTCCATTACTTTATCCCAGGTCTCTTTCGTCTCTCTTCCATTAACATCGTTCTCCATCTCTTAACCTTCGCTCTGCCTCCACTCTCCCACTCTTCTCTCTCGTCCAGTCACCAACATCCTCCCTTTCCATTCTTCCCAAACACACGTCCCTCCCATATCCTTCTCCCACCCTCCCCCCATCCTAGCCCCATGCTCCCCCCTTCACCCATGATGATGCTGTCACTCACCATTGAGGGTCTCTCAAACCTGCCCCTCACATGTCACGTTTCCACTTTCTTCCAAAGATTTTAAAAAGATTTGCCAATAGTCCTTTGTAAACTTTTGGCTGGTAATTCGCTCGTCTTAATGTTAACTGTTGGTATTGTTCTAGTCCTGTTATGATGAACTATGATGAACCAGCCTCTAGGTTTGCTACTACACAAAAATTCAACTCATTTTGATGTTGACCAGACCACACACTAGAAGGTGAAGGGACGACGACGCTTCGGTCCGTCCTGGACCATTCTCAAGTCGATGAGAAAAAGAATCAAATCTTTTTATCTAACCAGAAACGTACGAACCCAAGCATAGAAAACGTTAATATTACGGTGCTTTAATGTTCACTAATTCGAATATTTGTAACGGATTAGTCGGTTCCGTAACAAAATGCGACGTATCAAGTGAGAGGACAGGTTGATCAAGCATGTTTTATGCATACGTGATTGTTTATACGCATGTGGATACAGGAGCAGACGCCTTCTGACTCTGAGAGCTTCAGATAGGCAGATGATGAGTCACAATAACGTGGCTGAAGTATGTAGACCAGACCACACACTAGAACGTGAAGGGACGACGACGTTTCGGTCCGTCCTGGACCATTCTCAAGTCGATTGTGAGGCAAGAGGCAATCGACTTGAGAATGGTCCAGGACGGACAGGAGCGTCGTCGCCCCTACACCTTCTAGTGTGTGGTCTGGTCTACAGCTTAACATAGCTCATGGTTAGCCTTACTCACTAATTTTTCACACAGAAGAGTAGAGGAGCAGAGGACCTCTGACTCCAGTTAACAGAGCTGAGAGCTCTGCTTTCTCCATCACCCACAATCATTCTCATCTGTGGGTCTTGTATGTATGTCCTGTTAGGTTATCTTGAGGTTATCTTGAGATGATTTCGGGGCTTTTTAGTATCCCCGCGGCCCGGTCCTCGACCAGGCCTCCACCCCCAGGAAGCAGCCCGTGACAGCTGACTAACACCCAGGTACCTATTTTACTGCTAGGTAACAGGGGCATAGGGTGAAAGAAACTCTGCCCATTGTTTCTCGCCGGCGCCTGGGATCGAACCCAGGATCACAAGTCCAGCGTGCTGTCCGCTCGGCCGACCGGCTCCCTAGGTTGCTCGCCGCTGCTTCCCAGGTCATTTGCATATAACAACAATCTGGCAAAACAACTACAATTATCAACACTACATACGACTCATAAGCAGATTCTCGTTTGCGTGTTGCTGGCCTCAGCGGTCTCGTCAACTCTTCGGTAACTAATTACCAGTCTAAGTGCCACTTGGCAGATAACAAGACGTGTTTTGATAGCAGTTATCTTCACCAGTCCGGCGGCTAATTAATCATTTGGCTTGTTAAGGGCTGATAAAAGAGGTGTTGCTCTCACTCCCCTGCAGCGTGAAGTAGAGTTGATGTAGCTGGCTATTTATACCTGTGTAATGACTCTTTGGTAATTTAATACCGTCCATGATGTGATCGGGTTAGTCTAATCTTAAGAGGCATTGTGGATGATTAGAACACGACGCATATACCTTGACACTGATTGGCTGAGGGAACGAGAACGTGGGCGCTGATTGGCTGAGGGAACGAGAACGTGGGCGCTGATTGGCTGAGGGAACGAGAAAGTGGGCGCTGATTGGCTGAGGGAACGAGAACGTGGGCGCTGATTGGCTGAGGGAACGAGAACGTGGCCGCTGATTGGCTGAGAGAACGAGAACGTGGCCGCTGAATGGCTGAGGGAACGAGAACGTGGGCGCTGATTGGCTGAGAAAACGAGAACGTGGCCGCTGATTGGCTGAGAGAACGAGAACGTGGCCGCTGAATGGCTGAGGAGACGAGAACGTGGGCGCTGATTGGCTGAGAAAACAAAAATCTCCCTTCTGCTAATTAGATAAGAGTGAATACATATTGGCGTGGATTGGGGTGAAGATGATTACTTAATGTTATTGCATTTTTCCCAAGAAAATAGTGGGGGGGGATTAAATTTAATGCATAAACAACAATATTTAAAACAATATTTCATAAGTACGCCGGCGATGAGTCACAATAACGTGGCTAAAGTATGTTGACCAGACCACACACTAGAAGGTGAAGAGACGACGACGTTTCGGTCCGTCCTGGACCATTCTCAAGTCGACTTGAGAATGGTCCAGGACGGACCGAAACGTTGTCGTCCCTTCACCTTCTAGTGTGTGGTCTTCATTAGTACGATGGGCTCGAACCCGCGTCCCTCAAACTCTCAGTCACACGCACTACCTACTCTAGACTGTGTGTACTACTCCCTGTGACGTGGGTGTAGCGAGGGAGGAGATATGCTCCCTGTGACGTGGGTGTAGTGAGGGAGGAGATATGCTCCCTGTGACGTGGGTGTAGTGAGGGAGGAGATATGCTCCCTGTGCCGTGGGGTGTAGTGAGGGAGGAGATATGCTCCCTGTGACGTGGGTGTAGTGAGGGAGGAGATATGCTCCCTGTGACGTGGGGTGTAGTGAGGGAGGAGATATGCTCCCTGTGACGTGGGTGTAGTGAGGGAGGAGTTATGCTCCCTGTGACGTGGGGTGTAGTGAGGGAGGAGATATGCTCCCTGTGACGTGGGTGTAGTGAGGGAGGAGTTATGCTCCCTGTGACGTGGGGTGTAGTGAGGGAGGAGATATGCTCCCTGTGGCGTGGGTGTAGTGAGGGAGGAGATATGCTCCCTGTGACGTGGGGTGTAGTGAGGGAGGAGATATGCTCCCTGTGACGTGGGGTGTAGTGAGGGAGGAGATATGCTCCCTGTGACGTGGGTGTAGTGAGGGAGGAGATATGCTCCCTGTGACGTGGGTGTAGTGAGGGAGGAGATATGCTCCCTGTGGCGTGGGTGTAGTGAGGGAGGAGATATGCTCCCTGTGACGTGGGGTGTAGTGAGGGAGGAGATATGCTCCCTGTGACGTGGGGTGTAGTGAGGGAGGAGATATGCTCCCTGTGACGTGGGTGTAGTGAGGGAGGAGATATGCTCCCTGTGACGTGGGTGTAGTGAGGGAGGAGATATGCTCCCTGTGACGTGGGTGTAGTGAGGGAGGAGATATGCTCCCTGTGACGTGGGTGTAGTGAGGGAGGAGATATGCTCCCTGTGACGTGGGTGTATTGAGGGAGTTAGATATGCTCCCTGTGACGTGGGTGTAGTGAGGGAGGAGATATGCTCCCTGTGACGTGGGGTGTAGTGAGGGAGGAGATATGCTCCCTGTGACGTGGGGTGTAGTGAGGGAGGAGATATGCTCCCTGTGACGTGGGTGTAGTGAGGGAGGAGATATGCTCCCTGTGACGTGGGTGTAGTGAGGGAGGAGATATGCTCCCTGTGACGTGGGGTGTAGTGAGGGAGGAGATATGCTCCCTGTGGCGTGGGTGTAGTGAGGGAGGAGATATGCTCCCTGTGACGTGGGTGTAGTGAGGGAGGAGATATGCTCCCTGTGACGTGGGTGTAGTGAGGGAGGAGATATGCTCCCTGTGACGTGGGTGTAGTGAGGGAGGAGATATGCTCCCTGTGACGTGGGGTGTAGTGAGGGAGGAGATATGCTCCCTGTGACGTGGGTGTAGTGAGGGAGGAGATATGCTCCCTGTGACGTGGGTGTAGTGAGGGAGGAGATATGCTCCCTGTGACGTGGGTGTAGTGAGGGAGGAGATATGCTCCCTGTGACGTGGGGTGTAGTGAGGGAGGAGATATGCTCCCTGTGACGTGGGTGTAGTGAGGGAGGAGATATGCTCCCTGTGACGTGGGTGTAGTGAGGGAGGAGATATGCTCCCTGTGACGTGGGTGTAGTGAGGGAGGAGATATGCTCCCTGTGACGTGGGGTGTAGTGAGGGAGGAGATATGCTCCCTGTGACGTGGGTGTAGTGAGGGAGGAGATATGCTCCCTGTGACGTGGGTGTAGTGAGGGAGGAGATATGCTCCCTGTGACGTGGGTGTAGTGAGGGAGGAGATATGCTCCCTGTGACGTGGGTGTAGTGAGGGAGGAGATATGCTCCCTGTGACGTGAGTGTAGTGAGGGAGGAGATATGCTCCCTGTGACGTGGGTGTAGTGAGGGAGAGCGACAACTACAGACCACAAAGGTGCCACCTCCACCAACTACAGGCTAACAACAAATTAACAGTATTACCTCACTTATTTCACAATATATACAATTACAGCCGACTACAGCACACTAAACCCCTGTCAATTATAATATTATATAATGAAGTAATACATTTTACATACATTTACATGTATGCTGATACGTAAATGACAATACAAAGCTCTAATTGTATACTCCAGGGAAATAATAATGATCCTGTATACAGTAATAATTAGTCGGAGTGGCAAATTAGGGAAACGGTCGGCCGAGCGGACAGCACGCTGGACTTGTGATCCTGTGGTCCTGGGTTCGATCCCAGGCGCCGGCGAGAAACAATGGGCAGATTTTTTTTCACCCTATGCCCCTGTTACCTAGCAGTAAAATAGGTACCTGGGTGTTAGTCAGCTGTCACGGGCTGCTTCCTGGGGGTGGAGGCCTGGTCGAGGACCGGGCCGCGGGGACACTAAAGCCCCGAAATCATCTCAAGATAACCCTCACCCATTCGCCGCGCAAGCGTTAGTGACCCCAGGTCGAACCCCGAGAAAGATTGGTCGATTAGGTACCAGGTCGAAATTTGGGTTATGTTTCCAATCTCCGACTGATTCCTACAGAGAAGTCAAACCTGAGTGTACAGGGCTTTGTAACCGAACAGAATCTCAAGGTTAAAAATCTAAGAGAATAGAATACTATTAGTCTGTCTCCTATCCTTTGGCCGGGGCCTCCTGGATATCACGGCGAAGATCAAGAACAAGCTGCATGAGGATACGAGCAGGCACAAGAGACTACTGGAGTTTAGACCTAATTATTAGACTGGAATCAAGACTTATAAAATACACCTGCAGTGTTGTCTCAGTTGAAAACGCTACAGCTTCAGGAGCCCTGGGATGGCCATCCCACCCAGCACATCCCACCAGGCTAACACACGCACCAGATAACATCAGCTGCATATGCAAGGATTAGCAACTGTAAAAATAGCGTTCTAAAATAACGATTCTCTTAAAGAATTCGAAGGATACAAAGATACACGACTGGTAACTAATGAAAATACAAAAATATATATTTTAACATAAATTATTTAAATGACGCGAGAAGGTAATCTGGAAAGGTAAAGAAGGAAAAGAAGGAGAAAAGAAGAGAGTAAAGTCAAGAGAGAGAGAGAGAGAGAGAGAGAGAGAGAGAGAGAGAGAGAGAGAGAGAGAGAGAGAGAGAGAGAGAGAGAGAGAGAGAGAGAGAGAGAGAGAGAGAGAACACGTTCCTACAATTCAAATATACAAACAAAGAGTGTTGCACAGTTTAGAACACCACACACAGTCTTGGGCAAGTCAGCAGAACACCACATAGTGATGAACAAGTCAGCAGAACACAACATAGTGATGAACAAGTCAGCAGAACACAACATAGTGATGAACAAGTCAGCAGAACACAACATAGTGATGAACAAGTCAGCAGAACACAACATAGTGATGAACAAGTCAGCAGAACACAACATAGTGATGGACAAGTCAGCAGAACACAACATAGTGATGAACAAGTCAGCAGAACACAACATAGTGATGAACAAGTCAGCAGAACACAACATAGTGATGAACAAGTCAGCAGAACACAACATAGTGATGAACAAGTCAGCAGAACACAACATAGTGATGGACAAGTCAGCAGAACACAACATAGTGATGAACAAGTCAGCAGAACACAACATAGTGATGAACAAGTCAGCAGAACACAACATAGTGATGAACAAGTCAGCAGAACACCACATAGTGATGATGAACAAGTCAGCAGAACACCACATAGTGATGAACAAGTCAGCAGAACACAACATAGTGATGAACAAGTCAGCAGAACACAACATAGTGATGATGAACAAGTCAGCAGAACACCACATAGTGATGAACAAGTCAGCAGAACACAACATAGTGATGGACATGTCAGCAGAACACAACACTAAAGTGCAGTGTTTACTAACAGATATGATGCATGGTCCACCGACCATCCCAATATATATATGTCGTACCTAGTAGCCAGAACTCACTTCTCACCCTACTATGCAAGGCCCGATTTGCCTAATAAGCCAAGTTTTCCTGAATTAATATATTTTCTCTAATGTTTTTTCTTATGAAATGATAAAGCTACCCATTTCATTATGTATGGTCAATTTTTTTTTATTGGAGTTAAAATTAACGTAGATATGTGACCGAACCTAACCAACCCTACCTAACCTAACCTAACCTATCTTTATAGGTAAGGTTAGGTTAGGTAGCCGAAAAAGTTAGGTTAGGTTAGGTTAGGTAGGTTAAGTAGTCGAAAAACAATTAATTCATGAAAACTTGGCTTATTAGGCAAATCGGGCCTTGCATAGTAGGCTGAGAAGTGAGTTCTGGCTACTAGGTACGACATATATATATATATATATATATATATATATATATATATATATATATATATATATATATATATATATATATATATATATATATATATATATTGTGTTTACATGCACAAAATCATGTTTCCCTCTACAAAAACATGTCAAAATCAATTTCAATGAATATAATTGAAACATACTAAAAAAAATAAAATCCACAAAATACGCCGGCAAATACACACTGAAAAAAAACTGAAAAAATACAGATTTATTCTAGCTATCAAAGCATAAACAAATACAGAGTTTCAGTACCCTTGTGCTGTTTGTTTGTTTGTGTGTATGTTTGTGTGTATGTGTAATATGAAACCGTGTTTTTGCATTTTTGGAACGGTGAAAAAAAACACAATATTTTCCAACAATTTCGCTTACCAAGAATTGCCTCTTCCCTTTGTTTCGTCTGCTTCAATCCTCAGCTTACCTGCAAAATAATAATAAAAACATAATTTCTAGGTATTTTACAAGTAAAAATAAACATGCAAAAAAACTTAATCTATGATATAATAATCTAGATTAATTATTAGTAATTTATTAAAAATATGTAATGAGTAATAACATTGAAATATCCCAAATTTTATAGCCTAGCATATGTCTATCATTATGACTTCCTTAATTTACATATGCTCAATGCATTTGCATTCACCTTTTTTCCCTTTGCAACATCTTGCTTTAGGCAACTGTTTTAGGTAATTACGTATGTAAAATAGTATGCAAATTTTATTCCAGCAATTTTAATAAAGTTATGGCTCAGGCCTTAAGCCTAGTCTATACCGCTTCTGCAGAGTGGTCTTGACCCCTTCTCTAGACAGATGGTCTAGACCCCTTCTCTAGACAGATGGTCTAGACCCCCTCTCTAGACAGATGGTCTAGACCCCTTCTCTAGACAGATGGTCTAGACCTCTTCTCTAGACAGATGGTCTAGAGAAAAAATATCTCTAGAGTGGTCTCTACACTATCTGTCTAGAGACCACTCTAGACAGATGGTCTAGAGTGCTTCCGTAGAGCAGAGACTGGTCACACGAACTGTCTATACCGTCCACTAGCTGACGACCCACTGCTGAGACAGACAGTACGAGAGTGTACACACCCGACCCATCACGTCTGAGGAAGAGTACCTTCTATACATCACACACATGGCGGAGAGGCGGGCCCAAAGAGCCAGAACCCAACCCCCGCAAGCACAACTAGATGAGTACATCCATTGTATGGTCAGGGACAACTGGGGCTCCAGGGAATCAGTTTTTTGTATCTTTATATAGTAAAATACAATATAAATCATATATACATAAATTTTAGAAGACAAGAGTACATTGCATATACAGTAGTATAAATCTCAAGTGTAACCATTCGTCATATCTGCTTTATTACACTTTCGGGGGGGGGGGGGGTTAGAAATAGCCTAAGCTACTCTATCCCTTTGAGATATATTTCTTTCTTGCCTCAATAAAATATACTTAAACTTGAATTACACTTTCTCATCGCCACACACCAACTTCCCGTGCTTGTATCTGCGTGGATGAACGCTCGTGAATGTCTAAACTTGTATTTTAAAGATCATGGCTGAATATACATGTGTGAGATTTGCTTGGGAGGAGCCTATCGTGACAGATCGATAAATAATGGGTCAATCTTCCACGGTCAAATGTTGGAAGACTTTCTGAGGGTGTTTGGAGGTGTGATTTAAAATGTCTGGTGTTGGGTTAACCTGACGCCATATTGACACGACACTTCATAATTTCAAAATATGCTTCGTCTTCTGGGTTTGGTTCAAATATATTCAAATCTGAATTTGCACACCAGAGCTTATTTACGAAGCTGCGTTTGCACACGAACGTTCGTCTTTAATAATGTTTTCACACAAGGGCTTACTTGTAAAGCTGAATATATATATATACATTATATATATATATATATATATATATATATATATATATATATATATATATATATATATATATATATATACTAGATACGTACAAACCTGTACAGTCCCTATAACCTATCGAGGTAAATACACACAAAAAACGTCAATATTAGTTCCTTTAATATTGACCAATACGTCACATTTGTAACGGATTGGTAGCTTTCAAAGATACGTCTTAGGTAAGAAACGGGCCCCAGAAGTCATGAAATCAACCCATTCTCGCACTTGCTTATAGTCAATATTGGCTTATTTAATAAGTGCATATGTGACATACTAATTGATAGTAAATATTTTACTTTACCTTGAAAAGCTTCATAGAAAACACCGACCTCACCTAACCTTCTTAATATGTTAAGATAAGCATCTTATTGCTTCTTAATTACAATTATTACTTAACCTATACCGTTGATAGGTTAAGTAATAATTGTAAATAAGAAGCAATAAGATGCTTATAGTAATACTATAATACTAAGAAGGTTAGGTGAGGTCGGTGTTTTCTATGAAGCTTTTCAAGGTAAACTAAAATATTCACAATCAATTAGTATGTCACATATGCACTTATTAAATAAGCCAATATTGACTATAAGCAAGTGCGAGAACGGGTTGCATCAAATATGTGTACAACAAATATGTGAAGTATGGCGACTAAGTTTACATATATTAAAGGGTTAAAGAGCTTGGAAACCTCACAACCCAAGATTATTGTTGTTTCAAACAACCTCGTGGCACTTCCGAGCCCATAACCTATTTAAACAATGTAAATAAAGCCCCCATGGTTGAGGAAAGATGTACAGGTTTCGTAAGACGATAAGTAAAGACTTTGGTGACTCCGAGTCTTGGAAAAACCATTGCCATTTGATGAAGGAATTTGGGCTAAATCTTTCCTCCTCCTTCGGATAGCTTTTGGCGGCGGTTGATATATTTTATTGCATCTTATTAAGCGACGCGGAAAATAAAGTGAGCTAAAAGTAAAGCCGCTCCAAATTCACTCCATAAATGTGGGTTGTGTCTGCAGCCTTTTCTTATCAGAGCGGGGTTGTGTCTGCAGCCTTTTCTTATCAGCGCGGGGTTGTCTGCAGACTTTTCTTATCAGAGCGGTGTTGTGTCTGCAGCCTTTTCTTATCAGAGCGGGGTTGTGTCTGCAGCCTTTTCTTATCAGAGCGGGGTTGTGTCTACAGCCTTTTCTTATCAGAGCGGGGTTGTGTCTGCAGCCTTTTCTTATCAGAGCGGGGTTGTGTCTACAGCCTTTTCTTATCAGAGCGGGGTTGTGTCTGCAGCCTTTTCTTATCAGAGCGGGGTTGTGTCTCCAGCCTTTTCTTATCAGAGACAGTCACAAGGACCACTGAGAGACACAGTGAGAAGGACCACTGAGAGACACAGTGAGAAGGACCACTGAGAGACACAGTGAGAAGGACCACTGAGAGGCAGTGAGAAAGACCACTGAGAGACAGTGAGAAGGACCACTGACAGAGACAGTCAGAAAGACCACTGAGAGAGACAGTCAGAAAGACCACTGAGAGGAAGTAAACACCAGCACAAAACACCTACACTATCAACACACGAGCCAAGAACACATGCCCACTTAACACCTGCAGTAACAACTGTATACCCTCAGAGACTCCACCCAGTACTGCACAACACCCGACAACTCCACACACTAACAACTAACTGCAGGAAACATCAGTGTGCAAATAACGTCCAAAATACTTCCTGGCCAGAGTGCGAAAATTGAAACAGGTTGTACGTGAACGTCGTGTGTGTGAAGCTGGCGGAAAGGATTTAATTATTAATGTTTTCTATCCAGATAAAATATAGTTTTGATTTGTCATTTTATATGGAGCGTTGTACGATGGAGTGGCACCCTACGGCACGTGTTCTCGTACAATGTGTTCACGTGTAACTTTTGCATGTGCCGATATTATCATTAAAATATATAAACTGCACCAGTGATGCACTCAAAATTAACATGATGCCAACGGTCTAAACACACGCTCCGTCTAGGGCCAACGGTGTAAAGTGTGACAACAGAGGCGCTCCGTTTAGGGCCAACGGTGTAAAGTGTGACAACAGAGGCGCTCCGTTTAGGGCCAACGGTGTAAAGTGTGACAACAGAGGCGCTCCGTTTAGGGTCAAACAAGTTATCACCTAACACGGTTTAATTACAAAGCGCGAGGCTAGAGATACTGTTTCTGTTGGTATACAGGGTCGCTTGTAGGGGGCCACCGGCTTAAAGCGTGCTCCACCGCCACGAACCATAGGGTCTATTTCCCCGGTTGATAACAAGGCGGAGTGCTCCGTATGATTCTCCTCGGCGCTCGACTGGACGACTCACTTTCCCCCCCTGCGACATGCTTACGTCCAGTCCACACCAAATTCTCTTAGGGATTATTTCGTCCCAGCTTTATCAGCTTTAATCTCCGTCTGATACCAGTGTTCATTCGTGATTGTACCATCCTGCGGTACGATACCATTATTGTACCAGACGATTTCTCGCGGTACTTTTGCGGCTTTATGAACTCTGTGGTACATTTCTATCTTTGGGTGACCTCTACCGGTTACCTGATGGTTAACCGGTCATCGAGTTTCGGTTGACCTTTGCAGTACGCTTTGACCTTGAGCCGATCTCCTGGTAACTAGGCACTTAACTAACCACATAGTTGAAGGTGACAGATATGAACCTTGGTGCTAAATTTATTGTATGTATGATAATTGTTTTCCAACTCCTTGGCGGGTTAGTGATTTTTTTTTAAGACAGGATGATAGGAAGAAAGGATGATAGTTTTCTTAATTTTCATTTAATAATTTTTTAGTAAACATACTGTATTGTCATTGGTATATTTTATCATTCTTGAATGATCGAAGTATGAGACTGTTTGGGTAAAGTAGTTACAGCAATTAAGTATATCTTTGACCTTCCAATTGGCTTAATTATCTTGAAATGCAGGAAAATAATTTTACTGACAATCAGAACAGCTATTTCTATACATGTATTATTTTAAGGTTGTGTAGGATACAGCTGTGATACAGGACACAGCTCACTATCACTGTAATGAAATGTTTCCTGGACTATCACAGCAGCTGGGTGGACACCGCTTCGGGTTCGTAGTCCTCAAGTTCCGGGTTCGATCCCCGGTGGAGGCGGAGACAAATGGGCAAAATGTTTCTTTCACTCCTGATGCCCTTGTTACCTAGCAGTAAATAGGTACCTGGGAGTTAGTCAGCTGTCACGGGCTGCTTCCTGGGGGTGGAGGCCTGGTCGAGGACCGGGCCGCGGGGACACTAAGCCCCGAAATCATCTCAAGATAACCTCAAAAAGCTATTTTAAGGTTCGCAACTACTTCGCGGAGAGTTCTATCTTGTGTAGATGGACACGAGGGTCTGGCCAGTGGTGTAGATGTATATTTAACTCACATATCGTATACTACTTTGCAACCAGTCACTGTTTTAGATCAATTTGTAAATATTTACTCAGTGGCTATGATTAATTTTGTGCTCCTACCTTGAGGTGTTTCCGGGGCTTAGCGTCCCCGCGGCCCGGTCGTCGACCAGGCCTCCTGGTTGCTGGACTAATCAACCAGGCTGTTGGACGCGGCTGCTCGCAGCCTGACGTATGAGTCACAGCCTGGTTGATCAGGTATCCTTTGGAGGTGCTTATCCAGTTCTCTCTTGAACACTGTGAGGGGTTTGCCAGTTATGCCCCTTATGTGTAGTGGAGTGCTCGGGAATATTATTTTCACTGCATCAGGCTAGTGTAGTTTGTTTACGCTTTTGACAGGTATTTATCTATCAACCTCTTACAAATTACGTCGCTTTTAGCTCGTATGCGCTACGGCCAAAAATCGACGTAATTCAAAATGGAAATATATTTTCCAATCAAATTTTTTTTTTCCAAAAACAGCAAAGTTAAGTTTGGTAAAACAAGTTTCCTAACCTAACTCTAGTATACTGAGTGCTTACAACGCCAGCTGAGAACACACCCATAACACCTGCTTATCAATAAATTAATCAGTCAGTAGGCGCACACCTGTATTTACGATTATGAGTCTTGAGCACTCTAGTTACCTTATCACAGTTTATGACTTATACTGCTGCAAATATTTGTGTAATAATAAAGTAAGTGTAGGGAGTGAGAGGTGTGTTTTAATCATAACACAACAGTATACATTTTGAAAATTAACTTACAATCATTGTCAATGTACACCATAGTAAAACAAGGCACAAAGGTACAGGACATGGAGGGAACAGTGCTCTCTAATCAAGCAGGATCGGAGGGCATGTCTTCAGCAATAATTTGCTGAAGACATGCCCTGAAGCCCCTTGAAAGGGGGTTACCTACCCCTTCCAAGGGGTAGGAAACTTGGGAGCCTAGTTGGCCACTACTCAAGTCTCTGGAAACGAAAACTTTGAGAAGGATTTGAACAATGCTTCACTTGCCTGTGCTTCCTCCCACAATGATGACAAAGAAGAGGCACCATTATTTTAATGCCTCCACTAGTAACAGAAACGTACATTCAGGTAACTAACACAAGACATTAATGGACTCCCAGGGACCAATCGGTATACTAATATTTCAATGCCTACATGCCCCAAGCTTGCACCAACCAGTCGCTTGCTCCAGCCGGGTCTCTCTGAACCTCCCATCTCCAGCTTTCACCGACGGAACATATTGCTCCACGGGGTGTGTAGACCCTGGGTAAACTCCGCTTCCAGAGATGGGAAACACAGCTGGAATGGAGGCACTAGATACACCAAATTCTCATTAGCCAGAGAAGGGAGTTCAAAGGTCACATTGTAATGTCCTCCGGGCTCCTTGCTGTACCAAGGGTGTCGAAGGGCAAGGAAGACGAAAACAGTAAATACAGAATTAAAGCAGTAAGCCCAAAACAGAAAACTGTACAGCAACAATAATTGCAAAATACGAACAATTATTGCAACGTTGAAAGCAGTAATGCACTTGCTAGTTCTAAAAAATTACCTAAGTCGGGCACGGGAAATACTGCATTTACTCCAGCCCCGACATCCGACTTTAACGGACGACCCTTAATCGCAGCCGGCCACAGCAATAACCAGTGGTATCTTAGTAATCCCCATCACTTATCCGGCCATCTTGACGCCATGTTCCGATTACCGACAACAGCTAACAGCGGCACGGCCTTAATTGCCCCATGAGACAGAAGGTGTTCTCCACATCACGTGGTGCTGTGGAGCGAGCAGTGCTGGCATGAGTTTGAAGCTGTTTACCCGTCATTCTGTTCTAGCAGATCCGTCCTGATCGGCGAGGCTGTTGCTTGACTTCTGACGGCGCGAGGTCAGCCCCCGCGGCTGATCCCGTAATCTGTAAGTAGCCTCATCTCTTCGTGAGTGACTGTGGTTGGGGGGTAGAAATAGCCTAAGCTACTCTATCCCCTTGAGATGTATTTCTTTCTTGTCTCAATAAACATACTTAAATTTGACAGTGGTTAGGAGAGGGAAGACCCTTCCTGATCTAAGCCCTTCCTCAACTGTATGTTTATTTTTATTATTATTATTATTATTATTTTCATTATTTTCTACCACAGACGTGGCCACACATTTACAATGCTAACCAGCATATATACATTTTCTTCTGTCCTCCATGGACAGGGTTAGAGATGTGTTTAACATATAGTTCAGAGGTTTATTGAACACTCAACCACAGAAGGCGATTCGGTGCTTTTAAAATGCTAAGCTAACCTACATATGTAAATACATAGATACACAGATTTACGTATGCCCTACATAAAGTGTTCGATGTGTCTTTTACATAGTGTCATTAATGTGCATTTACAAAGGTGAAATGCAATTCTGATCAGCTTCCATATATACTTTATACACATACATATACATACACACACATATACGTACATATACATATATACGTACATATATACACACACATGCATTCACATACATTTGTCTCTTTTTACTTTTACTTTTACTCTCTTTGTCTCTTTTTACTATTTTACTTTACTCTTTTTACTGAATGGGGTATGAGTCGTTCTTTTCCATCAGGGAATAAATCGAACACAGTAAACCTCTTCCCCCCCCCCCTCAAGAATTATTGCTGCTCGTCTAATTGGTCTACAGTTTGTTGCTCCGACTCTGCACCTACTTTAGGGTAGGTGCAGGAGGGAGCCGGTCGGCCGAGCGGACAGCACTCTGTACTCGTGATCCTGTGGTCCTGGGTTCGATCCCAGGCGCCGGCGAGAAACAATGGGCAGAGTTTCTTTCACCCTATGCCCCTGTTACCTAGCAGTAAAATAGGTACCTGGGTTTTAGTCAGCTGTCACGGGCTGCTTCTTCCTGGGGTTGGAGGCCTGGTCGAGGACCGGGCCGCGGGGACACTAAAAAGCCCCGAAATCATCTCAAGATAGGACTTGTGTGTAGGTTTTATTGCCTCCAAGGTTGTAAGATTTATAATCATATATCAATAAAGGTTTTGAGTTAGGTAGTGTGGACGGCTGTGGTGGGTGTAGTGATGTTTAGAACTATCTATGTGTATTGCAATCATCCACACACACACACACACACACACCGACCAGTGTAATGGGCCGGGATTCATTAAGCAATCACTTACGAAACCTTTACATCCGTCGAACAAATCCACAAGGGCCGTGACGAGGATTCGAACCTACGTCCGAGAGCATCCCAGACGCTGCCTTAATCGACTGAGCTACGACATGGTCAAAAGAGTTGACATCCACTATCCGATCCGTCAAAAGAGTTGACATCGACGGACTTTACATCCGTCGTTAATCGTAGCGTTTTTTTTTTTACATTAATTAAACAATTTACGAGCTGCGAAACTTCACAACCCAAAATTATTAATGGCTAAGTTTCTTCAGATATATCAAAAGACGATAACTAACCCCAATTCTCACGAGGAGAAACCCGTACAATTTGAAGTTGTGGCCATTAGAAGCATTATAACCCAGACAAGTCCCTTAGTATATAAAGAACGATGCTGATTAGTACCAGGAAGCATTCATATTATGGCGCTTGTATTGCGTTGTGGTTAACCCAATACAAGCTTGGAATGAGGGGCCAGGTGGTGGTGGTGGTGGTGGTGGTGGTGGTGGCGGTGGTGGTGGTGATGGCGGTGGTGATGACGGTGGTGATGGTGGTGGTGATAGTGGTGGTGATGGTAGTAGTGGTGATACACCACAAGGGGAGACTCGCAGGGAAGCAAAAGGTCTTCTGAAACCTTAGGTGGTGTGAACGTGTTGACAAGAACGTAGACAAACGTAAAATTAAAAGACTTGAACGAACCTATCGCCTGAAAGACATTTACAAACGTCCTCTTTACTCAAAGACTTAAATCATAAATGCAATTCATTTACATCAGGGAAAGAACACATAAAAAGTACAGTACAGTAATTACACAAGAAAGTCTCAATAGCAACATAGCCTCATCACCATAGCAACAACATTTAACGAAGACTGAAAGTAAACAATGTTAATATCAGAATCTGAAACCTAACTGGGTCTATGCAGTTAACTCAAACCCGGGTAGACTAAACAGGTGTATAGCAATCTGAATATTACGTTCTGCGTTCCTTTGTACTGTACAATCTGAACATAAACGAAACTCTGTTTAATAATGTATATATATATCTCGATTTTATTCAAATACACGCGCACAGATTTCTAGAACCCAAGACCAACCATTGGTCTCGGACCACTAACTCGAGGAAATCCTCCCACAACAGCGGACTCGCCCCGAAAGGCCAGATCAGGCTATCTTCTCCACACCTTGAAAACCGACTGAAATCGGTTCCTAAATGCAATTCGTTCCGGCCTGAATGGTGTAACCGGTAATCACGGATCAGTCGACGCGATGAACGCACACAGACCTCATCCTCCCCCCCACTCTCCAGCGCCCCGCCCCCTCCCTCCCTCCCTCTCCAGCTCTATTGCTGTGTAAAGGCAGAGAGCGACCTGAGCACCAAGGTCAGTAAAGGACGGGTAACACAGACGTCCTCCACAGTTTGAAATCTTCATCAGGGAGAACTGGCAAGTCTCAGATACGAGAGAGGAAGGACAGAGTGGTAGGGAGGGAGGGTAGGGTGGAGGGGAGGGAAGGAGAGGGAGGGTAGTGGAGAGTTAATGGGAGGGCGAAGGGAAGGGTGGTGGGGGGAGAAAGACATAGATGAGAGCGTCTGAGAAACAATGATAAATAACACGACATTTAACAAAGATAAGGTCCAGCTCCAAGAAAGAAAAAAAAGTATCAAAACGGAAACCACATATAAAATGCTGTCAGACCAACAAATAAAAAGCAATATACAAGATTGGGGGAGTAATCCTGTAGCAAAACCTTACTTTTAAAGAACACGATAAAGTAATAATCACAAAAAGATATGTTGGATAACAAGAACTTTTCAAACAAGAGATGCCACAACAATGATTATATGCAGGCGATGAGTCACAATAACGTGGCTAAAGTATGTCGACACAATCGACTTGAGAATGGTCCAGGACGGACCGAAACGTCGTCGTCCCTTCACCTTCTAGCGTGTGGTCTGGTCAACAATGTTTATATAATTCAAGACACAAGTGATCTCTAGGGTGAAATATTGGTCCACATTAACTGCCCCATTCAAAGCTGGATAAATTGGTGATCTGAAAAACGTAAAAAAAGGTCTTTTACTGGCCGAAGCCACTCAATAAAACATGTATATTATTGGGACCAGTAAAAATGTTAAACCTGTATTCTGACAGGCGAGAGAGATACATAATAATTTACGCTTGGGAAATACTAGATGGACTACTTCCACAATCTACACACAGAAATAACTCCATACGAGACCAGGAGGCATGATAGGATGAGCACAACTGACGGACCAAGACTTTTCCTGACTCTCCCTTGGCATATAAGGGCCATAAGTGGCCCACCTCTCGTGGTAGACAAGAGATAACTTGACCAACACTTTCAAAGGATACTTGATTAACCAGGCTGTGCTTGATACGTCAGGCTGCGAGCAGCTGCGTCGACCAGTCTGGTTGAGTCAACCAGACCATCAACCAGGAGGCCTGGTCAGAGACCGGGCCGCGAGTACGCTGATTTTCCCCAAATTATTAACATTGATATTAACATGAATATTATTAACATTGTACTTCGTTGAATAAATGTTATTTAACCCTGTCTCGTTTATCTTAAAAACTCTTGACTATTTAAGGCTACGTTCTTCATGTACATGTTCACAAGGCTAAATAAATTCCTCCACTAAACGTGTGACAACAAACCCCATCCACCTGTGTCATTAATTTTTTTTTACAATCTATGAACAATTTATTATGAGGAAGACACCACTATTTGCATACAATCTCTCGCTTCTCTTCAGCCAGAACATTGACGAACGCGAGCCTCGTGTTTCCCATGTCGCAAAGACCAGTTGGGGAAATAATTTCTCTCCAATGTTATTGTTGTTTAAGATTCGCTACCTGGAACAAAAAGTTCCAAGTAGCACGGGCTATGGTGAGCCCGTGTTTCTCTCCAACCTTCATTGGTGTTTCCCGTTCCGAGCTGCCTTTCTCCTTCGGCTTACCCTGCGACGGTCTCAACGCTATCACACAACTAGTCGCTGCTTCCCTTATTCTTACCCATTATCTCCCTTTATGCCATTACGGGCTATTCATGCCCGTGCCACCTCTTGGGTGGCTTAATCTTTACCAATCAATCATCTTTCATGCCCCAACATTCATCTCTCCTTCAACCTTCTCTTTCCTCTCATTATCTGTCCCTTCTCTTCCTATCTCCTTACACCATCTCATAATTCCTTCTCGTGGACACTTCTTCCTTGTCCAGGTGCTTGTACCCGCTCCTTCTCCCTCGGTTCTCCCAGCACTAGGTCGGTCCACCACCCCGCAGCCTAACTGTGTGGTTGGTACCTCGTACCAACCACAACAATTACCGTGAGCACAGGCCAGACGCAGCGTGCGGTGCCGGCCAGACCCCACGACGCAATTCATCAAGAATAAATGACAAAATTATTGTTATTATATGTTATACTTACCAGTTTAGAGTGGCTTCCGGTAGTGATTATAGACTGTTTTAATCTATGTAATGTTTGTTGCCAGTTTGGTAAACAAATTTTAATAGGCATAGTGTGATCACAAAAACGCCATATTATATATCAAAACCATGTTGATTCTCAACATAATTTTACAAATGACCGTTCATGTTTAACAAATTTGCTATCTTTTTATTCCAGAATAGTTGAGGCAGTTGATAGTGGTAAGGATTGTGATGTTGTGTACCTTGACTTTAGCAAAGCTTTTGATACAGTGCCACATGAAAGACTGATTAAAAAGATAAAAGCTCATGGTATTGGGGGTGCTATATTAAGTTGGATTAGGGCATGGCTATACCAAAGAAAACAGAGGGTTAGTATAAATGGGGTTAAGTCAGAGTGGGAAAATGTTGTAAGTGGAGTGCCTCAAGGCTCTGTCCTGGCACCTCTGTTGTTTATAATATACCTAAATGATTTAGATTCAGGTTTGAGTAGCAACATTTGCAAATTTGCAGATGATACAAAAATCGGTAGGGAAATAAACACGGAAGAAGACTCACTGTCACTTCAAGTCGATCTAAATAGGGTTTTGAAATGGTCAAAAGGTTGGCAGATACAGTTTAATGCTGATAAATGTAAAGTTTTGTGGTTAGGTAATGATGATAGAGTTACAAGATACGAGCTGGATGGTGTTGAGATTGCGAAGTGGGATTGCGAAA
Organism: Procambarus clarkii; assembly: GCF_040958095.1. Taxonomy (NCBI): domain Eukaryota; kingdom Metazoa; phylum Arthropoda; class Malacostraca; order Decapoda; family Cambaridae; genus Procambarus; species Procambarus clarkii. Next base: position 11,773,803 of record NC_091174.1, read on the forward strand.
GGGATCTGGGAGTTATGATTAGTAAGAATTTAAAACCAAAAGAACAATGCATAGGAGAGGAAGTCCTTCACGAAACGGACAGAGAGAAAGATCTAGGAGTTGATATCAGTCCAAACCTGTCTCCAGAAGCCCACATCAAAAGAATAACATTGGAGGCGTATGCGAGGCTGGCTAACATCAGAACTGACTTCAGAAACCTGTGTAAGGAATCCTTCAGAACCTTGTATACCACATATGTAAGACCAATCCTGGAGTATACGATCCCAGCATGGAGTCCATACCTTGTCAAGCACAAGACGAAGCTGGAAAAAGTTCAGTTTCTTCCACCTTGATGCTCCTGTTCACCTAGCAGTAAATAGGTACCTGGGAGTTTGACAGCTGCTATGGGCTGCTTCCTGGGGATATATATGCGTGTCTTAGAGAGAAATATATGTAGTAGGCAATTGAGGAAAAATATATTGATTAGAAAGGCGGGGTCCAAGAGCTAATAGCTCGATTCTGCAGATACAAATAGTAAACAAATAATAAATACACACAATAACGAATATGAACTAGACACAAAAGCCTGTGAGGACCATATATGCCTCCCTCTACCATATGTTACCAAGCAGGAAAATAGGTACCTGGGTGTTAGTCAGCTGTCACGGGCTGCTTCCTGGGGGTGGAGGCCTGGTCGAGGACCGGGCCGCGGGGACGCTAAAAAGCCCCGAAATCATCTCAAGATAACCTCAAGATAACCTCTATGGACCACCATCATACAACTTAAAAGTAACGTTGCGACGTGCGTCTGCTGGACGACCACAAAACAACAGCAGTCGACAAAACAAAAGTCTGCGGCAGCAGAATCAACCAATTAAAATCGACCAGGGTTGTTGTACCTTAATATAAATCGCCGGTTTCGTCGAGAATGTGGTCACGTGATTATCAACGCCAGCTGTTGTTGACTTGAGACGTCGTCAGCTGCTGTATTGACCAACTCAAGTGTCAACAATATATCAGATCACCAGGCGCGCCAGTTACTTGGCCTACTATGCAAGGTCCGATTTGCCCAATAAGCCGAGTTTTCGTAAAGTTATATATTTTCTAGATTTTTTTAAATATGAAATGATGAAGCTTTCCATTACAATATATATGATCGTATTTATTTTTAATTTGAGTTAAAATTAACGTAGAAATATGACCAAACCTGCAGTTTTTAAAATATCGGGAATATGACTTCTGAGCGTTATTTCTGAGCCGAATTTTACCTCATGGCACATATCTGGAGTTTAAAATTTTCACTTTTAATACCGAAAATATGCAAATTAGTGAAAACGACGATTGGTAATATATATATATATATATATATATATATATATATATATATATATATATATATATATATATATATATATATATATATATATATATATATATATATATATATATATGTCGTACCTAGTAGCCAGAACGCACTTCTCAGCCTACTATGCAAGGCCCGATTTGCCTAATAAGCCAAGTTTTCATGAATTAATGTTTTTTCGACGACCTAACCTACCTAACCTAACCTAACCTAACTTTTTCGGCTACCTAACCTAACCTAACCTATAAAGATATGTTAGGTTAGGTTAGGTAGGGTTGGTTAGGTTTGGTCATATATCTACGTTAATTTTAACTCCAATAAAAAAAAATTGACCTCATACATAATGAAATGGGCAGCTTTATCATTTCATAAGAAAAAAATTAGAGAAAATATATTAATTCAGGAAAACTTGGCTTATTAGGCAAATCGGGCCTTGCATAGTAGGCTGAGAAGTGCGTTCTGGCTACTAGGTACGACATATATATATATATATATATATATATATATATATATATATATATATATATATATATATATATATATATATATATATATATATAGTGAAGAACCAGAGAGGAAGCCAATGTGTGGAGGGCCATAGGGAGGAGGGTGACCAGGCCGGGATGTGCAGGCATGCAAGGCATCGTCTACATGCAAATCGTTGAGCGACTCACTTTGTGGGTACGTCGCCCATCTCCCTCCCATCCCCCACATCCCTCCTCCAACTCATCTCCCCCCCCCATCACCATTCCCATTGTGATGGAATGGGGGGGGGGAGGGGGAGGAGAACAAAGCGAAGAATGAGGATATAGAAACGACAGTTTTGAATTTAATGCATCTTGGAATGGAGGAGAGTAGAGACGACAGTTGACGGAGGGTACAGCCGGAGCTGTATTGGAAGGGGGGGGGGAAGGGGGGAGTGGGGAGGGGGAGGGAGGAGGAGGGGGGTTTATAAGGCAAACGACCATACCGCCTCGTTACTGGTTGTTGCTCAATCCTCATACCCCCCCCCCCCCCGCCATATGGTTATGGGGATACATGAGGATTTATTATGAGGCGGTATGTGGAGTCAAGGAGAGGCTGGTATGTGTGGTCTATGAAAGGGGTATGTGGGGTCAAGGAGAGGCTGGTATGTGTGGTCTATGAAAGGGGTATGTGGGGTCAAGGAGAGGCTGGTATGTGTGGTCTATGAAAGGGGTATGTGGGGTCAGTGAGGAGCACGTGGGGTGAAGAATGAGGTAAACAATGTCAACAAAGACCAGGTGAGTGACTGCACCACGTGTTCATGACAGTCCAAGTTTATGACTTCACAAATATTTTGGATGACACCGTTTTCTGTGTCACAAGAGGGAGTGTCCGGCGGTGCCCGGGTCTCCCCAGTTCTCTCTCTCTCTCTCTCTCCCACTCTCCGTCCTATTTCCAATCTATGTACCTCCCATTCTCTCTCCCAGTGGACAAAAATTATGCTTGAGTAGTGGTGAATTAACATTACTGACGTTGATTCAACCTTGAAAAAGATACTTTTTTATTAACACATTTAGATACATCTGCATTTGTGCAGCTGTCCTAGACTATATGAAGGGGAGTTACAGTGTGTCAAAAAGCTAGCTACGTGGTGCTAAAAAATCCCCATCACACAGGATGGTTAGTCATACAGAGGCACGTGATCAGTAGTCTGCACTGGCAGACTCTGGGTGCATTATGAGGATATCATCAACACGAGAGTATAAGGTAGCAATGATTCTGAAGGTCCCCATCTCGCAGGATGGTTAGTCATACAGGGCTCTATGTTCAGTAGCCCGCACTGGTAAATTTTGGGTACACTGTGAGGATATCTTCAAGAACACGAGAGTGAATAAAGTAATTGCAAAGCTCCAGGTACCTCATGCCAACTGGTCTGAAAGGTCTAATAACTGGGCATTCAGTGATGTAGTGCGGGAGATCGTGCCGTAGTTCCTGCTCACAGAGTTTGCAACTGGAGTGCTCAGGATTGGGAGATCCGTCACCTGCAGCCACCTGCCACAGGTAACGGTAACCCAACCTGATCCTTGCAACCACTGTGTCGCACAGTCTAGTGGACGTTTTGTGCTGTCCATAGATGTAGGTTTCAGATCTGAACAAATCATAGCTTTTTATACTGGTGCTTTCAGGAGCCGAGAAGGGGGGTTGGAAAACACTCTACGGAGAATCAAATCCACACTTTGGACTTCATAGTCGTCATTGGTTATCCCTCAATACGATCCATTCCTACTTAAAGACGGGCAGGGGCTCGAACCCCAACCACACTGTGCCACTCGCCATACAATCAATATGGCTAGACGTGCTGTCAACAAATACTAACACCACCACCAACACTCCTGAAATACCGTCTACCACCAATCCACGACACCTGAGTCTACCACAGGCTGCGAGGCGAAAGACGAAAACGCCAACTACGGAGGTTACGGACTCCTCAGACGAGGAAATCTTAGTAGGAGCTCCACCGCCGCACCACAAATACGACACCAACTCGGTGCCAGACCTCCTCATGGAGGCCACCTCACCAAACTCCAACGATAGCACGGCTCAGGCAAAGTCTCAGGCAGAGAAAAAACGGAAGACCTAGAGGTCTACTCACACCCCACCAGCTCCATAACTGGTACAGCCAACCCTCTGAGGCTGAAGACTCACATCCATCCCCAGATCTCTAGTATCAGCCACTGATACAGATAATGGCTCCAAAGAGCCTCCACTTACGGGCTCACCATAGCCCGTACTACTTGGAACTTTATGTCCTGAGTAGCTGAATCTAAAATAACAACAACAACAGTAGAATTTGTCTTTAAGAATGTAAGGTGAGACCTTACGAAACGCATCACTAGTCCGCTATTTTGTGAGAATTAATCTTTTGATTATTTTAAAAATATTCTTTACAAGAGAAGAATGGAGTTTGGCAAAGCACACACCGTAAAGCCAATCTATTATTACTGCTTTTTTTTTTCAAAGGTCAGATCGAGACGTTCGGAAAATTTTATTCAGGATTGAGGACACTTCAAATATACCATTTTCTTGACGTTTTGAAACCTAAGGAGGTTATACACGTGATTTCCGTCACTCTGGCTCCCGCTGTTTACCTTCTCTCTCCAGAGGTTCCAATATTTTCCATTCATATAAAACATTATTTATTTAACCCGTCATTGTGGGAACACAATATTTGTGACAGGTATTTCCTGCGTTTACAAATATATATATTTTTACATTTATTGTTGCTGCTTTCTACATATATATTTGTATATGTATATTTTTACATTAATGAATGTCAACGAGTTACCACTCTCCTTCGTCGCCACAATTGTCGATGGGAGGGGGAGAGTGGACAGGTGAGAGAGGGAGAGTGGACAGGTGGGAGAGGAGCGTGGACAGGTGGGAGAGGAGAGTGGACAGGTGGGAGAGAGAGTGGACAGGTGAGAGAGGGAGAGTGGACAGGTGAGAGAGGAGCGTGGACAGGTGGGAGAGGAGAGTGGACAGGTGGGAGAGAGAGTGGACAGGTGAGAGAGGGAGAGTGGACAGGTGAGAGAGGAGAGTAGACAGGTGAGAGAGGAGAGTGGACAGGTGGAAGAGGGAGAGTGGACAGGTGAGAGAGGAGAGTAGACAGGTGGGAGAGGAGAGTAGACAGGTGGGAGAGGAGAGTAGACAGGTGGGAGAGGAGAGTAGACAGGTGGGAGAGGAGAGTAGACAGGTGGGAGAGGAGAGTAGACAGGTGAGAGAGGAGCGTGGACAGGTGGGAGAGGAGAGTGGACAGGTGGGAGAGAGAGAGAGTGGACAGGTGAGAGAGGGAGAGTGGACAGGTGAGAGAGGAGAGTAGACAGGTGAGAGAGGAGAGTGGACAGGTGGAAGAGGGAGAGTGGACAGGTGAGAGAGGGAGAGTGGACAGGTGGAAGAGGGAGAGTGGACAGGTGAAAGAGGGAGAGTGGACAGGTGGAAGAGGGAGAGTGGACAGGTGAGAGAGGGAGAGTGGACAGGTGGAAGAGGGAGAGTGGACAGGTGGAAGAGGGAGAGTGGACAGGTGGAAGAGGGAGAGTGGACAGGTGGAAGAGGGAGAGTGGACAGGTGGAAGAGGGAGAGTGGACAGGTGGAAGAGGGAGAGTGGACAGGTGGAAGAGGGAGAGTGGACAGGTGGAAGAGGGAGAGTGGACAGGTGGAAGAGGGAGAGTGGACAGGTGGAAGAGGGAGAGTGGACAGGTGGAAGAGGGAGAGTGGACAGGTGGAAGAGGGAGAGTGGACAGGTGGAAGAGGGAGAGTGGACAGGTGGAAGAGGGAGAGTGGACAGGTGGAAGAGGGAGAGTGGACAGGTGGAAGAGGGAGAGTGGACAGGTGGAAGAGGGAGAGTGGACAGGTGGAAGAGGGAGAGTGGACAGGTGGAAGAGGGAGAGTGGACAGGAACACACAATAAAGCATACAGAGGTCACACAACCAGGACCGTGTCGCATGTGTATAATTAACGACCAATGGCGTCGGGGAAGCGAGTCAGTCCTTGCAACACCTCCAAGCTCCTCTTCCCCCTTGTGTCTGTGTATCACCCCCCCCCCCTCTCTCCCTCTCTCCATGTCCCTCCCCCAACCCACCTTTCCCTTCCCCCAACCCCCCCCTCTCCCACCCCCCTCCCCGTTCCATAAGACTCCTCCAGTTTCTCGAGAGAACAATGAAATCTAAACAAAACAATTCCGCGAACAAAATTAAATCCGCTTTTGTATTGTTCTGTTGACTTTCGCAACACTGCCTGGGAGGCCCTCCACCCACCCCATCACTGCCTGGGAGGCCCTCCACCCACCCCATCACTGCCTGGGAGGCCCTCCACCCACCCCATCACTGCCTGGGAGGCCCTCCACCCACCCCATCACTGCCTGGGAGGCCCTCCACCCACCCCATCAATGTCTGGGAGGCCCTCCACCCACCCCATCACTGCCTGGGAGGCCCTCCACCCACCCCATCACTGCCTGGGAGGCCCTCCACCCACCCCATCACTGCCTGGGAGGCCCTCCACCCACCCCATCACTGCCTGGGAGGCCCTCCACCCACCCCATCACTGCCTGGGAGGCCCTCCACCCACCCCATCACTGCCTGGGAGGCCCTCCACCCACCCCATCACTGCCTGGGAGGCCCTCCACCCACCCCATCAATGTCTGGGAGGCCCTCCACCCACCCCATCACTGCCTGGGAGGCCCTCCACCCACCCCATCACTGCCTGGGAGGCCCTCCACCCACCCCATCACTGCCTGGGAGGCCCTCCACCCACCCCATCAATGTCTGGGAGGCCCTCCACCCACCCCATCACTGCCTGGGAGGCCCTCCACCCACCCCATCACTGCCTGGGAGGCCCTCCACCCACCCCATCACTGCCTGGGAGGCCCTCCACCCACCCCATCACTGCCTGGGAGGCCCTCCACCCACCCCATCACTGCCTGGGAGGCCCTCCACCCACCCCATCACTGCCTGGGAGGCCCTCCACCCACCCCATCACTGCCTGGGAGGCCCTCCACCCACCCCATCAATGTCTGGGAGGCCCTCCACCCACCCCATCACTGCCTGGGAGGCCCTCCACCCACCCCATCACTGCCTGGGAGGCCCTCCACCCACCCCATCACTGCCTGGGAGGCCCTCCACCCACCCCATCAATGTCTGGGAGGCCCTCCACCCACCCCATCACTGCCTGGGAGGCCCTCCACCCACCCCATCACTGCCTGGGAGGCCCTCCACCCACCCCATCACTGCCTGGGAGGCCCTCCACCCACCCCATCACTGCCTGGGAGGCCCTCCACCCACCCCATCACTGCCTGGGAGGCCCTCCACCCACCCCATCACTGCCTGGGAGGAACTCCACCCACCCCATCACTGCCTGGGAGGCCCTCCACCCACCCCATCACTGCCTGGGAGGAACTCCACCCACCCCATCACTGCCTGGGAGGAACTCCACCCACCCCATCACTGCCTGGGAGGCCCTCCACCCACCCCATCACTGCCTGGGAGGAACTCCACCCACCCCATCACTGCCTGGGAGGCCCTCCACCCACCCCATCACTGCCTGGGAGGCCCTCCACCCACCCCATCACTGCCCACTACGATAGGCTCAACTCTCTAGCATCGCTAGAGAAAATATAACCGAAGAGTAGAGACATGATCCCAACACACAAGATACTCCGTGGCATCATTAGGGTGGACAAAGACGCACATAGAGGCTGAACACACTAAGAGAGGTTGAGGTCAACTCCCTAAAAGAACGTTTATACAAATATTACCAAACATTTTGGATTAAGGCGTAACCACACCAGTTGATTAGCTGTAGAGTCGGGTCAAAACACCAGTTGCAGGATTCATCAAGCATTCAAAGCAATCGCTTCCGAAACCTATGCAACTTTCCTTAATCATGGCTGCATTGTTTATATCTGTCACCAGGACCGCGCACCTGGCCGGTCACAGGTGGTGCTCCATTTTAGTCTCCATTTGATTGTTATCAGCGACTTCGTATGTATTGGTCTTGGGCAGGGGGGGGGAGGGGGGGGATAGATGGACGGTGGGCGGGGATTGATGGAGGGAGCGAGGAATTGATGGAGGGAGCGGGGATTGATGGAGGGAGCGGGGGATTGATGGAGGGAGCGGGGAATTGGTGGAGGGAGCGGGGAATTGATGGTGGGAGCGGGGATTGATGGAGGGAGCGGGGGATTGGTGGAGGGAGCGGGGGATTGGTGGAGGGAGCGGTGGATTGGTGGAGGGAGCGGGGGATTGGTGGAGGGAGCGGGGGATTGGTGGAGGGAGCGGGGAATTGATGGAGGGAGCGGAGAATTGGTGGAGGGAGCGGGGGATTGGTGGAGGGAGCGGGGGATTGGTGGAGGGAGCGAGGGATTGTGACTATACCTCCTGTTGGTTCCAGGAATCAACTTTCCCTGCGGCCCGATCTCTGACCAATCTCCTGGTTGGCAGTCCAGACGCTAGACAACCAGGCTGTTAGACGCAGCTGCTCGCAGTCTGACGTACGAGTCGCTACAGCCTGGCTGATCAGGTATCCTTTGGAGGTGTTTTATCATTTTCTCTCTTGAACACCACGAGTGGTCGGCCTATTATGCCCCTCATGTGTAGAGGCAGAGTGTTGAGGTCTTGGTACCTTAATGTGGATATTGACCAGACCACACACTAGAAGGTGAAGGGACGACGACGTTTCGGTCCGTCCTGGACCATTCACAATCGACTTGAGAATGGTCCAGGACGGACCGAAACGTCGTCGTCCCTTCACCTTCTAGTGTGTGGTCTGGTCAACATTCTTCAGCCACGTTATTGTGACACCTCGCCTGCTTAATGTGGATATTTTCCTATCTCAGGGTACCTGTGGCACCTCTGCTTTGCAACGTGGGCACCTTGCCCTGACTGCCATGCCTCCTGGTCTTATAAGGACTTATTTGGAGGAGCAGATTTGGAACCAGTCCTATTAATATTTTCCAAGAGTAAGTTATTATGTCTGTCTCTCGCATACGCTCTAGAGAATGCAGATCGAGAAATATTAAGTGTTCTTGATAATTTAGATGTTTTGTTGAATGCAATGGGACGGTAAGATGTTGTACATTCTACAGGTGCCAGATTCACGAAGCAGTTACGCAAGCACTTACGAACGTGTGCACATCTTTCCTCAATCTTTGACGGCTTTGGTTACATTTATTAAACAGTTTACAAGCATGAAAACTTCCCAATCAACTGTTGTTATTGTTATAAACAGCCTCCTGGTGCTTCGGAGCTCATTAACTGTTTAATAATTGTAAACAAAGCCGTCAAAGATTGAGAAAAGATGGACAGGTTCGTAAGTGCTTGCGGAAGTGCTTCGTGAATCTGGCCCCTATACGCCAAGTATTACTGGGTACCTTCACGTATATTATTCGGTGCCACGTAAACAAGGTCAATCATAGTGCCAACTTGTTAGGAGGTCTTAAAACGTGTTCGAAAGTTGCAGCTTCGTCATGTGTTCGGCACCGGTGCCTAAACACTGCTGATTTTCTTGCCATATCATAAAGATTAAAATGGTCAACGTCCTCACCTCACACCTGGTTCAATGCCTGGGGGAAGGACGGAAACGGTTGAGCCCGTTTCCTTTCACCTGATGCATCTATTCTGCCAGCAGACACATCAGTTTATACCCGGGAGTTAGGTAATTGTTGTGGCTTGCATCATGGGGGAAGGTCAGTAGGGAGACCTGATGAGCCTAAGTATATGAACAAATCCACAAGGGCCGTGACGAGGATTCGAACCTGCACCGGGAGCATCCCAGACACTGCTTTAATCGACTGAGCTACGACAGGGTTAAAAGAGTTGAAACCGAGTTCTACTGAACTTACTTGATCCTGCAGCCTCTCCGAGACACAAATCAGAGTTTTACACAACTCCCCCCTGCACCCGAGCTATGTCAATAGGCCGTTCTCCCTCTTCGCCCTTACATCATTACACACAGAGATCACACTAACGTGATGCATCACGTTAGTGTGAGCCTAAGTATATGTTTCCTGTATTATAAAAAAAATATATATGCAGCTCACCTCGTTCGACACCTGTCCTCCGCCCTTCAGCTTACCTGCAAAAATAAAATAACATAATAATTCATTGAATTATTTGTAATTCATTAAATACCTTTCAGGTAAAAAAAAAAAGGAGTTACTCTTTTTTTTAGAAGAGTGTTTTCATGAACAAATCCAGGACGCAGGTTCGAATCTTCGTCACTTAGGCTCATCAGGTCTCCCTACTGACCTTCCCCCATGATGCAAGCCACAACAATTACCTAACTCCCGGGTATATACTTCTTGGAATAACGAGAAGGAGCGATGGAAGAGGAAGGGGAAAAAGGAATTAAGAGTGGGAGAAAAGCTCAAGAAGACACAGATGGAGAGAGAGAGAAGTATGAGAAGAATCAGGGGGGGGGGGAAGGAAGGAAATTATCAGCGGAAAAGCGCCAAGCCATTACGACTACATAGCACTTGGAAGGGGTCAGGATAAGGATTTGAGATGAAACGAAGGAAAAGGAATGATGCCCAACCACTTGGACAATCGGGGATTGAACTCCGACCTGCTTGAAGCAAGACCCTCGCTCTGCCGTCCACCCCAATTGGTGGGGGGCAGGGGGGGGGGGGTAAGGAACTAACCAGCCAACCTCGCCAGCCCCATTAAGTGAGGTGGAGGAGAGGCCACAAACCTCCAACAAATAGTGAGGTAATTTAGGTAATTCCCGGGAGTCTGGAGAGCCCAGATGCTTATCTCTATAATGGTAGGATGTATTAATCACTATCCCACCGCCCTACACATCTACCTTATATCTTATATCCTATATCTACCTTATATATTTCCTTGTTATTGCAGGATAAAAAAAAAATTAGTGTTTTTCTATTGAATATCACGTAATCGCTGCTTCTAGATGTGGGTCTCGTATGGGCGAATCGTTTTCTTTGTCAATTACGGAATTTTGTGTGGTGATTGTAAGAACAGTAACAACCAATAGCATTGTTACTTGACCCAATTGGATCTGATGAGGCTTTTCTACATTAGATTTTTTATCAATGAAAAGAGAGAGAGAGATGGTTTGGTTCGTTGTAATTAGACATTATGAATTTAATATGTATACAACATATATAAATACATATGTATATAAGGACAAGGAACTGGGATATAAGGACAAGGAGCTGGGTTATAAGAACAAGGAGCTGGGATATAAGAACAAGGAGCTGGGATAAAAGAACAAGGAGCTGGGATATAAGAACAAGGAGCTGGGATATAAGAACAAGGAGCTGGAATATGAAGACGAAGTGAAGGAACGCACCAAGCACTTCGTCGTTTGAACGTCGACCTGCAGGAAACGAGGCTGTCTACCAGTCCAAGCTGAGAAAAACACACCTTAATATATATTTTAATGGAAAATATGAGAGAGAGAGAGAGAGAGAAAGAGAGAAAGAGAGAAAGAGAGAGAGAGAGAGAGAGAGAGAGAGAGAGAGAGAGAGAGAGAGAGAGAGAGAGAGAGAGAGAGAGAGAGAGAGAGAGAGAAAGTGAGAGAGAGAGAGAGAGAGAGAGAGAGAGAGAGAGAGAGAGAGAGAGAGAGAGAGAGAGAGAGAGAGAGAGAGAGAGAGAGAGAGAGAGAGAGAGAGAGAGAGAGAGAAAGAGAGAGAGAGAGAGAGAGAGAGAGAGAGAGAGAGAGAGAGAGAGAGAGAGAGAGAGAGAGAGAGAGAGAGAGAGAGAGAGAGAGAGAGAGGAGAATGGAAGAAGAGAAGAAGAGAAGGAGGGAGAGATGAAGGGATGATGAGCCATAATATATAACCCCTCACATACTTTTTACATAACATGACACAAAATCAATTACAAAAATATGAGTAATTAACCTGTGTAAGTACATACTCATCATCATTCTCACACACTCATTAATCTCACCTGTCCAGCTTTAATCTTCCAATCTTGCTTCGACTCAAAAATATACTGTAAGTCACATATTACCTGATGCCATATCAGCCGCCACTCCAATTATGTTCTATTATTTAGCAATCACTTTACGATCTCTTAAAAATTGAACCGAAGGCTAATTATATTTTGTGCTGTGTGTGGTGCGTGTGTGGGTATGTGCGTGCGTGGGTATGTGCGTGTGTGGGTATGTGCGTGCGTGTCCTATACTTAACCTATACCGTTGATAGGTTAAGTAATAATTGTAAATAAGAAGCAATAAGATGCTTATCTTAACATACTAAGAAGGTTAGGTGACGTCGGTGTTTCGTTTTTAACCTATCAACCTATACCGTTGATAGGTTAAGTAATAATTGTAAATAAGAAGCAATAAGATGCTTATCTTAACATACTAAGAAGATTAGGTGAGGTCTGTGTTTTCTATGAAGCTTTTCAAGGCAAACTAAAATATTCACAATAAATTAGTATGTCACATATGCACTTATTAAATAAGCCAATATTGACTATAAGCAAGTGCGAGAACGGGTTGGCGGGTCACATGTACAGTAAATTACCATACTTATCTCCATTCATGAATGTCAATGTTGCAAAAACGTTATCACAACAACACAATTACAGACGCATATCAAGCATACACCAGTCTCTCTATTTCCAAAATTTATATTAAACAACAGAAGTCAGAGTTCTCTGATTTCAAATAAAAAAATATTGCTTTTACAAGCTATTTCTTGCTGGCATTTGAAAGCCAAACTTCCCCCCATGTTTGATAATATTTAATATAGTGACGTTTAAGCAACTCATTCATGGTAATGTTTAACCTAAACATTCAAACACAGTTACCTAATTGTGATTGTGGGGGGGAGGGGGGGGGGTCTGTGTCTCAACAATCACTCGGTGTACAAGTCTCCTGATCTATGGACCATGGGAATCATAGCTACACTTGAAGCTTTATATGGAGTCTGCCTTCACCACTTGAAGCTGTATATGGAGTCTGCCTCCACCACTTGAAGCTGTGTATGGAGTCTACCTCCACCACTTGAAGCTGTGTATGGAGTCTGCCTTCACCACTTGAAGCTGTATATGGAGTCTGCCTTCACCACTTGAAGCTGTGTATGGAGTCTGCCTCCACCACTTGAAGATGTATATGGAGTCTGCCTTCACCACTTGAAGCTGTGTATGGAGTCTGCCTCCACCACTTGAAGATGTATATGGAGTCTACCTCCACCACTTGAAGCTGTGTATGGAGTCTGCCTCCACCACTTGAAGCTGTGTATGGAGTCTGCCTCCACCACTTGAAGATGTATATGGAGTCTGCCTCCACCACTTGAAGCTGTGTATGGAGTCTACCTCCACCACTTGAAGCTGTATATGGAGTCTGCCTCCACCACTTGAAGCTGTGTATGGAGTCTACCTCCACCACTTGAAGCTGTGTATGGAGTCTGCCTTCACCACTTGAAGCTGTATATGGAGTCTGCCTTCACCACTTGAAGCTGTGTATGGAGTCTGCCTCCACCACTTGAAGATGTATATGGAGTCTGCCTCCACCACTTGAAGCTGTGTATGGAGTCTACCTCCACCACTTGAAGCTGTGTATGGAGTCTGCCTCCACCACTTGAAGCTGTGTATGGAGTCTGCCTCCACCACTTGAAGCTGTGTATGGAGTCTACCTCCACCGCTTCACATCACAGTTTCCACCCATGACCACTCATTCGTGTATCACTCCTTCTAAACCTGTCTTTGTCCAATCAAATCTCTTAAGAATTTTGTACGTGGTGATCATGTCTACCATAACCCTTCTGTCTCCCAGTGAATGAAATCACGTAGACGTTGTTTCATCACATAACAATCCACACAGACTCATACACGATTATTATATTACTGAATCTAACACATCCTAAATATATATATATATAGGATGTTGGTTGGGTTGGGTTAGGTGGGTGCCTTGGGTTAGCCCGTGTTAGTACCACGTATTGTGACCGTTGTGGCAACTCAAGAGAATGCTACAGAGAATATTTATCTGAGCTAACTTACCATATCTGACAAGGGTTAAGACCATCATTTACGAGCTAATTGATTCGTCTTGTTTAGCCAATCAAGAACCAGTGGGAACCGCCTCGTCTCTAGTTCGTATCATTAATGTAAAAAGTTATCTAGTGGGTGCATATTATCCAAGAGGTGTCTGAAGGGTGCAGGCAATAATTCACTAAGTTGCCATACACACACACAGAAAGAGGACCCAAGCGGAAATCCCAGAACCCTAGCAAGTTGTCATACCCACAGAGAGGACCCAAGCAGTAATCCCAGAATACTAGCAAGTTGTCATACCCACAGAGAGGACCCAAGCAGTAATCCCAGAACCCTAGCAAGTTGTCATACCCACAGAGAGGACCCAAGCAGTAATCCCAGAATACTAGCAAGTTGTCATACCCACAGAGAGGACCCAAGCAGTAATCCCAGAATACTAGCAAGTTGTCACACCCACAGAGAGGACCCAAGCAGTAATCCCAGAGCACTAACAAGTTGCCACACCCACAGAGAGGACCCAAGCAGTAATCCCAGAGCACTAACAAGTTGCCACACCCACAGAGAGGACCCAAGCAGTAATCCCAGAGCACTAACTAGTTGCCACACCCACAGAGAGGACCCAAGCAGTAATCCCAGAGCACTAACAAGTTGTCACACCCACAGAGAGGACCCAAGCAGTAATCTCTCGTGATAACAAGAGACAATAACTCGTGGGAAAAATTTTCTTACACAAACCCGTCTTCTCAAGCGTTAAAACAACGTATAAATTTCCCGAACCTAACCTAACCTAACCTAACCTAACCTAACCTAACCTAACCGAACCTAACCTAACCTAACCTAACCGATGACCCACGATTAGAAAACGTAACATCACGGCAATTCTGAGAGCCGCTGTGATTCTCAGCACATCGGTCTTAGGTCTTAGGAGATCTATACGTCAAAATATGATGAAGTGTTCAAGGGGGGGCGGGTTAAAGACCCACCAAAGACTGCGAGGGGCTGACCCGGCGCCGCCAGACCTTCCCCCAAAATGCTAATTATATAATTATATTGCATGAGCTAATGGCTTAATTGGGGAACCCTATTAGAGGGCGGAGCTTTTACACTACACAGATTTACACACATATATATTCAAGTGTCTTTTGTAATTGTTTTATACTGTGGGAGGTTGAATGAGAGTTGACGAGGGGGCGGCCAGCTAGTATGTGGCGCAGGTGTGTGGCCCCACAAGAGGCAGGTGTGTGGCCCCACAAGAGGCAGGTGTGTGTCCTACAAGAGGTAGGTGTGTGGCCTACAAGAGGTAGGTGTGTGCCCACAAGAGGCAGGTGTGTGCATACAAGAGGCACGTGTGTGCCTACAAGAGACAGGTGTGTGCCTACAAGAGGCATTGTAGGCACAGTCCAACGCTCGCAGAGTACACATCACAGTACATATAAGCCACAACCCAACGCTCGCAGAGTACACATCACAGTACATATAAGCCACAACCCAACGCTCGCAGAGTACACATCACAGTACATATAAGCCACAACCCAACGCTCGCAGAGTACACATCACAGTACATATAAGCCACAACCCAACGCTCGCAGAGTACACATCACAGTACATATAAGCCACAAACCAACAGTACATAAACCAACATTAACACACAACTCATGACCAACGAGAAGTATCCAACCCAACTGTACTGCATGACGTCACCCACTTCACTAGACATTGATTGCATCCTCTTACGAAACCTGTCCATCTTTCAACAATTATGGCGGGTTTGTTTCCATTTATTATATAGTTAAAAAGCTTCGAATCTCCACAACTCCGAGGTAATTATTGTTATAAACAGCCCCTAGTGCTTCAGAGCTCATGAACTTTAATTAATGCAAAGCCGCCGTGGTTAAGGAAAGATGAACAGGTTTCGTAAGTGGATGTGTAAATCCTTGATGAATCCTGATCCTGGGGTTGCCAAGACCTAAGCTCCAGACTGGCGCGGTGTAAGATCAGGTTAAAGCATGCCGCTCCGGGTTTATATTGAAGGAATACCATGCACTGAGCTTCCCAGTACGACTCGTACGACGTACGACCCAGTACGACGGTCGAGGCGTGCATGGTGCAGCTCTCGTCTCGTGCACGACGCTGGTAACGAGACTTAAACCGTTTATCTTCTCGTTGTAAACTTATAAACCCAGGGATTATGGAGGCGGCGGCCGGGCAGCTTGGGTTTACGGCTGGACATCTGCGTTCCCAATGGTGGCAGAAAATATTATTGCGTAGCCCACTCAGTGTGGGGTCCAGTCACCGTAATGTTGACTTATATATCCACAACTCAAACGTGTATATTTGGTGATTTTGTCGGTACAGCGGCGGCCTCATTTACTGCTGGTCGGAGTTCGATTCTCTATGGTCCAAATGGTTGAGCACCGTTCCTTCTCTTCTGCAACTTGTACCAGATGCTTGTCCTCATATCCCATCCAAGTTCTATATAGTCTTATAAATTTAATGCTTTCTCCTCTTAATTACATCACCTTCCCAGACACCCGGTTGTGCGTTATTGTGTTAGAAGGTTGAACACTGTATCGTTCCTGGCTCAATATTGCCTTTCTCTCCCACCACCACCACCACCACTACTACCACCAGCATCACCACCACCACCACCACTACCACCACTACTACCACCAGCACCACCACCACTACTACCACCAGCATCACCACCACCACCACCACTACCACCACTACTACCACCAGCACCACCACCACTACTACCACCAGCATCAGCACCACCACCACCACTACCACCACTACCATCAGTATCACCACTACCACCAGCACCACCACTACCCCCACCACCACCACCCCCACCACCACCACAACTACCCCCACCACCACCACTACTACCACCAGCATCACCACCACCACCACCACCACCACCACCACCACTACCCCCACTACCACCATCACCACTACCATCAGTATCACCACTACCACCACTACCCCCAACACCACCACCCCCACCACCACCACAACTACCCCCAGCATCACCACCACCACCACCACCACTACTACCACCAGCATCACCACCACCACCACCACCACCACCACTACCCCCACTACCATCAGTATCACCACTACCACCACTACCCCCAACACCACCACCCCCACCACCACCACAACTACCCCCAGCATCACCACCACCACCACCACCACTACTACCACCAGCATCACCACCACCACCACCACCACCACCACTACCCCCACTACCATCAGTATCACCACTACCACCACTACCCCCAACACCACCACCCCCACCACCACCACAACTACCCCCACCACCACCACCACTGCACCACTACCATCAGTATCACCACTACCACCAGCACCACCACTACCCCCACCACCACCACCACTACCACCATCACCACCACTACCCCCACCACCACCACCTCCACCACTACCCCCACCACCACCACCACCACCACCACTACCACCACCACCACTACCCCCACCACCACCACCACCACCACCACTACCACCACTACTAACCAACACTACGATACAAATATTTCCCCCGTCGCTCTGGGAGATGCAGATTACAGCCCCCAAACATCCACTCCCACTCACCTCAGCGCCGTGCACTAACCCGTCCTCATCCTATCCCTAACACACGTCCTGGAGCGCCTCCCTAGCCCCGAACACACGTCCTAGCCCCCAACCAATCCCTGGCCTGGACGATAAGCTTACAGAGAAGGATAGCGGGCACACCTGCAGCTTTTTATGTTGCCGAAAAAAAGCTTAGCCAAGATGGGGACGAAGAGATAGATATCCGAATCTAAAAGTATTATCATGCCCGTCTCTCCTGACCTTATGGGTGGACGACTTACTGCAGACGACGACAACCTGGTCTCTCTCTCTCTCTGTCTCTCTCTCTGTCTCTCTCTCTCTCTCTCTCTCTCTCTCTCTCTCTCTCTCTCTCTCTCTCTCTCTCTCTCTCTCTCTCTCTCTCTCTCTCTCTCTCTCTCTCTCTCTCTCTCTCTCTCTCTGTCTCTCTCTCTCTCTCTCTCTCTCTCTCTCTCTCTCTCTCTCTCTCTCTCTCTCGTCTGTCCCACACACCTTTCCACATGCACTCACAATACCCTCGCCCCCTCCCATCTCCCTCCCATCCTCCCAACTCAGCAGGGAAGGTATACATATTAACTACATCGCAGAATCAGCGCCTACAAGAGCAATATCTTCAGCTCAAATCATCATATTTCACAGGTCTGTCTTGGTGATGCAAAAAGTTATTTTCAAAGTCGCCAGCTCAAATCATCACGTTTAGTGGCCGGGTGAGGACGGTACAGAGGTGGTGTACAATCTCTAATCCCTAGACGCGAGGTGCCGGGAGGGATTGGGGCACGATCTGCATGCTCCCCCCCCCTCCTGAATGGTGGGGTGTGTGTGTGGGCAGCAGTGGTGAGTGTGTGTGTGGGCAGGAGTGGTGAATGTGTGTGTGTGGGCAGCAGTGGTGTGTGTGTGTGGGTAGCAGTGGTGTGTGTGTGTGGGTAGCAGTGGTGTGTGTGTGTGGGTAGCAGTGGTGTGTGTGTGTGGGTAGCAGTGGTGTGTGTGTGTGGGTAGCAGTGGTGTGTGTGTGTGGGTAGCAGTGGTGTGTGTGTATGGGTAGCAGTGGTGTGTGTGTGTGGGTAGCAGTGGTGTGTGTGTGTGGGTAGCAGTGGTGAGTGTGTGTGTGGGCAGCAGTGGTGAATGTGTGTGTGGGCAGCAGTGGTGTGTGTGTGTGTGGGCAGCAGTGGTGTGTGTGTGTGGGCAGCAGTGGTGTGTGTGTGTGGGCAGCAGTGGTGAATGTGTGTGTGGGCAGCAGTGGTGTGTGTGTGTGTGGGCAGCAGTGGTGTGTGTGTGTGGGCAGCAGTGGTGTGTGTGTGTGGGCAGCAGTGGTGTGTGTGTGTGGGCAGCAGTGGTGTGTGTGTGTGGGCAGCAGTGGTGTGTGTGTGTGTGGGCAGCAGTGGTGTGTGTGTGTGGGCAGCAGGTAGCAGTGGTGTGTGTGTGTGGGCAGCAGTGGTGTGTGTGTGTGGGTAGCAGTGGTGTGTGTGTGTGGGCAGCAGTGGTGTGTGCGTGTGGGCAGCAGTGGTGTGTGTGTGTGGGCAGCAGTGGTGTGTGTGTGTGGGCAGCAGTGGTGTGTGTGTGTGTGGGCAGCAGTGGTGTGTGTGTGTGGGCAGCAGTGGTGTGTGTGTGTGGGCAGCAGTGGTGTGTGTGTGTGGGCAGCAGTGGTGTGTGTGTGTGGGCAGCAGTGGTGTGTGTGTGTGGGCAGCAGTGGTGTGTGTGTGTGGGCAGCAGTGGTGTGTGTGTGTGGGCAGCAGTGGTGTGTGTGTGTGGGCAGCAGTGGTGTGTGTGTGTGGGCAGCAGTGGTGTGTGTGGGTAGCAGTGGTGTGTGTGTGTGGGCAGCAGTGGTGTGTGCGTGTGGGCAGCAGTGGTGTGTGTGTGTGGGCAGCAGTGGTGTGTGTGTGTGGGCAGCAGTGGTGTGTGTGTGTGTGGGCAGCAGTGGTGTGTGTGTGTGGGCAGCAGTGGTGTGTGTGTGTGGGCAGCAGTGGTGTGTGTGTGTGGGCAGCAGTGGTGTGTGTGTGTGGGCAGCAGTGGTGTGTGTGTGTGGGCAGCAGTGGTGTGTGTGTGTGGGCAGCAGTGGTGTGTGTGTGTGGGCAGCAGTGGTGTGTGTGTGTGGGCAGCAGTGGTGTGTGTGTGTGGGCAGCAGTGGTGTGTGTGTGTGGGCAGCAGTGGTGTGTGTGTGTGGGCAGCAGTGGTGTGTGTGTGTGGGCAGCAGTGGTGTGTGTGTGTGGGCAGCAGTGGTGTGTGTGTGTGGGCAGCAGTGGTGTGTGTGTGTGGGCAGCAGTGGTGTGTGTGTGTGGGCAGCAGTGGTGTGTGTGTGTGGGCAGCAGTGGTGTGTGTGTGTGGGCAGCAGTGGTGTGTGTGTGTGGGCAGCAGTGGTGTGTGTGTGTGGGCAGCAGTGGTGTGTGTGTGTGGGCAGCAGTGGTGTGTGTGTGTGGGCAGCAGTGGTTGTGGTTGTTGTTGAATAAAACAACAAATGATACTATACTACTTCCTCCTATTCCTTCTCTTCCTCCTTCTTTTCCTCTTACTCCCCCTCCTCCTCCCCGTGGAAGAGCTGCGGATCATACCAGATTAGTAAGTTAATGGAGATCTTAAAAGAAAGCTTTTCTTCAACCGGTGATTTTTCACGGAAATTGGTTTTGAAAGAGAGAATGGCACAGAGAAGAGAGAAACTAGTAGTAGGGAGAGAGGGAGGAGAGAGAGAGAGAGTTACCGGGAGAAAGTGCCAAGCCATTACAATTATATAGCACTTGGAAGGGATGAGAATAAGGATTTTGGGATGGGACGGGAGTTGTTGTTATTGTTGTTTAAGATTCGCTACTTGGAACAAAAAAGTTCCAAGTAGCACAGGCTATAGTGAGCCCGTAGTGGACTTACCTGGCACAAGAGCGGGGCTGTAACTACCTGGCACGGGTGGGAAAAAGATCCAAATGAGACGGGGGGAAAAGATCCAGATGGGATGGAGTAGGCCAATAGGGGCAGACTGAATAGGAAGTTCAAGTTCAGTGTGAAAGTCTGGGAAAGACATGGAGTGAGAAGGGAGTCTGGCCGTCACCTGCGTAGGAGTGACAGAACCGAGGATCCCAGGCAGAAGAATGAATAGTGATGCGGGTCAAGAGAGGGATTGAAGAAGGGATGGAGGAAGGAAGGGAGGGAGGGGGAAGGGAGAGATGATAGGCAAGTACAAGAGGGAATGAGGCAAGTAAAGGGTATTGAGGGAGGCGTGGCAAGCGACCCCCTGCGGCCACACTGACACTAACAGACAACAAATGCCACACCGACCGCACCAATATTAAACCACAACCAAAGGGATGAGGCGTCACTTCGCCCAGGGAGTATATCTATGCTCGGCTACATAGTTGCTCCATGACGTATACCCACAAACACAGAGAAAACTAGTAATATTTAGTAACAAAATATAAAATTATTAAGAAAACGAGATAGGGTACGGAGCTCTCTCTCTCTCTCTCTCTCTCTCTCTCTCTCTCTCTCTCTCTCTCTCTCTCTCTCTCTCTCTCTCTCTCTCTCTCTCTCTCTCTCTCTCTCTCTCTCTCTCTTACTCTACAGGAATCGGACAGAGAAAAGTATTTGGAAGCAGAATTAATTCCAACACTCCAGCGGCACACACAGACAGGCATATGAGACGCTGGCAAACTTTAGAACGACATTTGGAAACCAAAATTAGGACACTTTCAAGGTAATCTACACAACCATGGTTAGACCAGTACTGGAATATGCAGCACCGACCTGCAATTTGTACCTTGGGAAGCATCAAACCAAACTTGAAAAGTAAGAAAATTTGCAACACGTTTAGTGTCAGAGATAAGAGGACTAATGCATCGGGTGTAGATTATGCTATCTTGAGATGATTTCGGGGCTTTTTAGTGTCCCCGCGGCCCGGTCCTCGACCAGGCCTCCACCCCCAGGAAGCAGCCCGTGACAGCTGACTAACACCCAGGTACCTATTTTACTGCTAGGTAACAGGGGCATAGGGTGAAAGAAACTCTGCCCATTGTTTCTCGTCGGCGCCCGGGATCGAACCCGCGACCACAGGATCACAAGTCCAGCGTACTGTCCACTCGGCCGACCGGCTCCCGGTCGGCCGAATTAAATGCTATACACATTTAACAGACAAAATGTATGTGCGACATGTATACGGGTTAATAATACTTTAAACTACATACAGTTAGTGAAGGAAGGAAGGAAGAAATTATCAGGGGGAAAGCGCCAAGCCATTACGACAATATAGCCCTGGGAAGGGGTTTGGATAAGGATTTGAGATGGGAGGGGGGGGGGGGAGGAATGGTGGCCACCTACTTAGACGGTCGGGGATTGTAGGCCGACCTGCAAAAAGCGAGACCGTCGCTCTACCGTCCAGCCCAAGTTGTTGGACTAAAATCCCGATATCCCGCCAAACACACAGCGAAACTACGACGTTGGTACAACGTTCGAACAAGTTTTAACACCTAACCAGTTATAACAACCAATATAGCAAGTTGTAACAACGTTCTAATACGTCATAAACACGTTAAGCCAAGATGTAACAACTTTATTACAAGTTGTTACAAGCGGAAAATAGAGACAGTTACGGTTTGTGTTTCCAGGGGAAAGCCTTAGAGAAAAAATGCAGATGTTGAATTTGCAGACTTTTCAAAGGCATTTAAGAAGTGTGACCATGGCGTGTCTCCCCATAAAATTTAAATTAAATCATAAAATTAAATATTAAATCATAAAATGTTCAGCCCATAAAATTAAATCAATAGATATATTCAGTTTCTTGTCAAATAGAATGCGAAAGTAACAGTCAAAATGAAGTCCAATCACAGCGAAAAGGTCTACACCCCCGAGCACAGTCCTTGGACCAATGCCTTTCTCATTATCTTATCAGATGAGCCATTCATCACTTCATCACAGCAAATCCATTACCACGAGAAATCATACCCCCCCCCCCTCCCTCAAACCACCTGGATAGTTATCTAGATATTTGTGATGATCTGAAAGCATATAACGATTCCAATTATAGTTCCACGCGTAAACTGTCAAATGAACCTTTTTTCGTAAACAACGATTATTCTCAAGTTATAACAATATTGTATTATAAATCGTTGGTTTAAAATATGAAAAGTGTATGCCGAAATAGTTTTCTTTGAAGAATTTGGTTTTCTGTAAACGGAATTCTCTGGCACACTAAAATAGTTTTTGAATTCCATATTTCACATTATCGTCAATAATACACCAAATTAACATAACCAAATGCAGTGAATCCTAACCTAACAGTACCTAAACCTAAAGTAACCTTAACCTAATATAACCATGGATAGAGCAGATAATAGCACTAATTATTTAATAGTTTCCAATCCATTCCCTCGAGCATATCTCCTCCCCGAGGACAGGTTATATCAGATATAGACGAATATTGTATCAGATAATGACGTCAGATGACCTAACGGTTGGTGAGCATAACAAAACCAACTTAGCGTGAGCTAAGCTCGTACTTTTCGAATCACTTGTACTGTCCTGCCTTAAGTACTGCTTGGTACTCCCTTACCCTTTCAAATTAGGAGAGATTTCTTTGTAGGGGAATACAAAGAACACATAAGGCATGCATAGACACGATACAGTACTTAAATTATTGGGACCGTCTCAAAGTTTCTTTTCTAGTTTCTTTATCTAGTTTATCTAGTTTCTTATTCTTCTTGTGGAGTCTTGGGGAGTAGAAGAACTCCCAGAACCCCATTAAGCAGGTATCAAGAGACGTTAGGGGTATCATATAAAAAATATATGGAAGATACTGGGAGGCCATGCAGGGCTCAGAAAAAATATTCCCAGTACAAAAGTCGATATGTTCAAAAAGAAATTCGTCATGTTCCTGCAAAAAGTGCCAAACCAAGCAGGTTGTAGTGGATATGGGAGCCTGTGAGCCGCTCCAGGCAGCAGCCTGTTGGACCAAGTTATCACAAGTATAGTTACAAGAAGTATACCTGGCCCCAGACCGGGGCCGAGATATACTCCTTGTAACTGGTGATCTAATAGCCGAGGGTCTTGGGGCGTAGTGGCCGACAAAAAACCCTACAACAATATGCAGGCGAGGAGTCACAATAACGTGGCTGAAGAATGTTGACCAGACCAAACACTAGAAGGTGAAGGGACGACGACGACGTTTCGGTCAGTCCTGGACCATTCTCAAGTCGATTGACAATCGACTTGAGAATAGTCCAGGACGGACCGATACGTCATCGTCCCTTCACCTTCTAGTGTGTGGTCTGGTCAACAATATTCCGCACAGTATATAACCCCACCTTTGAGAGGGGCAGGAATTGAGTCATCCATCACCATGAGCGCCCTGCCCGCCAGGATAACCGCCAACGCTCCCGAAGTGACCACTAACCCACTACTTAAGGCACCGCATAATCCTATATCAAGTCATTTTCTTCACTAGCAGCATTTTGCTTCCACCGCTCGGGAAGAAACACCGGTTATTTAAACAGTGATTATTATAGGTGGCTCAGATACAACGCTTAAAAACTCCGCAGATTAATTTAACAGTGAAAGAAGATGATGTCTATTGTGTGAAGGGCTTTAAGAAAAAGCTGTTTATTAATATCTGGTTTGCAATTTATCGACAATTATATTTTGCTATGATTTGGCAAAGTGCGCCATCAAATAAATGGGAAAGTATATTTTTTTCTTCAACTGAGCATATCACTAGTTCCTTAAACCATCTTGAAGCTTGCATCATAAACCTTGTTATACTGAAATTTGCGTCATAAACCACACTAATCCGTCCTTTGCGTCATAAACATAGTTACTCTGCCCTTTGCGTCATAAACCCAGTTACTCTGCACTTTGCGTCCTAAACATAGTTACTCTGCCCTTTGCGTCATAAACATAGTTACTCTGCCCTTTGCGTCATAAACATAGTTACTCTGCCCTTTGCGTCATAAACCCAGTTACTCTGCACTTTGCGTCCTAAACATAGTTACTCTGCCCTTTGCGTCATAAACCCAGTTTCTCTGCCCTTTGCGTCATAAACCCAGTTTCTCTGCCCTATGCGTCATAAACCCAGTTTCTCTGCCCTTTGCGTCATAAACATAGCTACTCTACCCATTGCGTCATAAACCCATGTCAGTTTAGTGTATTACAGACCCTATACCCATCGTGTGGGCAGTGACGTTAAATTACAGAATCCCGTTATGGGTTCAGGAGCTGGACCACAATTACCTTTAAAGCTAAGTAACTTACAAGAGTGTTGAGCTTGTAACATACAGGTTTTCATTGCCAATAATGCTCCCCCACACCCATCGAGCGGGCAGCGGGGAATGGAGGGTGGAAGGTCTCATAATCAGATCAAAAAATTGTTAATATTGAAAAAAAGGAAGTGATGAGGTTTCGGTCAGTCCATTTTTTGTGTTGGTTGAATGACTGGGTTTCAGCAACGTTACTGTAAATTGCCGTCTGGAGGGGCATGCACTGCTTATAGCAGGTTAATTAACATGTTTACCAAACTCGAGAGGGTAGGAATTATGGGTAGGAATTACCTAACAGACAGGAGTCAGAAAGTAAGAGTCAGGGGCGAGAAGTTGAACTGGCGTTATCTCTTGAGGTTATCTTGAGATGATTTCGGGGCTTTAGTGTCCCCGCGGCCCGGTCCTCGAGCAGGCCTCCACCCCCAGGAAGCAGCCCGTGACAGTTGACTAACACCCAGGTACCTATTTTACTGCTAGGTAACAGGGGCATAGGGTGAAAGAAACTCTGCCCATTGTTTCTTGCCGGCGCCCGGGATCGAACCCGGGACCACAGGATAACAAATCCAGCGTGCTGTCCGCTCGGCCGACCGGCTCCCTACCGGCGTAGGGTAACAAGTGAAGTACCTCAAGGATCGGTGCTGGGACCAGTACTATTTCTAATTGACGTAAATGACCTGTCAACAGGAGCTGAGTCTTGTAGCTCGATGTTTGCAGAAGAGTCAAAATTAATGAGAAGAGTTTTGACAAATAAGGAAAGTAAGATTATTCAAGATGATTTAAACGTGCAGCTGAGTTAATCAGAGTTCTACTGGCTACTTCTAGTTCTATATGGCTACTGGAGTTTAACACGGAGGAGTGTAAGTTGATGGAAATGGAAGCAGGCAAGAGACCAGAGAGTACGCAATGAAAGTAAACTACCTCCTTCTAATAACTGGAGAAACAAACCTGGGAGTGAACATAACACCAAGCCTAGCTCCGGAACCTCGTGGGATAGGTTAACGTCACCAGCATATAACTCTACACTATCAAAAGTTAGAACATAATTCAGGAACTTAAATAAGGCGTCATTTAGGTCGCTATACACCACCTTCGTCCACGAATTGAGAGGGGGTGAGACATGAAGAGAGACTGAAAAAACTAAACCTGACGACGCTAAAAAAAGAAGAGACCGACAGATAGACAGAGGGTGGGGGGAGGGGATGGAGGGGGGGAGACATGAAACAGGTGTATTAAATACTTAGGTAGATTTATAGAGTGTGAAAATAGGAAATGTTTACAATGAATACCAATAGAGCACGAGGGCCTGGATGGAAGTTTGAGACTCAGATGAGTCATAGAGATGTTAGAAAGTTATCTTACGGGCTCACCATAGCCCGTGCTACATGGACACTTCGTTCTGAGTAGCTAAATCTGAAACAACAACAACATAGAAAGTTATCTTTTAGCGTAAGAGCAGTGGGAAAATGGAATGAACTAAGAGAGCAGGTTCTAGAAGCAAACTCCATTCATCAATTTAAAAGTAGATATGATAGAGAAATAGATCAGGTTTCAAACCAACGGCTAGAAAGGAGGGGTCCATGAGCTAATGCTCGATCCTGCAGACACAACGAGGTGAATACGTACACACTTAGGTTAGTTGCGTTGCCTCTCAGATTACTATGGCCAACATGTACAGGAAAACACAGAGGATGCTGCACACAGCGGGGGGGGGGGGGGGGGGGGGACTCTCTCAGTATCACATGGGTCTCGTTTTTTGTGGCAAAACTCAAGTTGCTAAGTTGACATGTTGTTGATACACCAGGTGGTGCTGCAGGACCGATAACATTGCCACAGGTGTGGCAGCTAAAGGCGTGATGGTGGAGTGTGTCACAGGAGTGCATCTTCTTGAGGTTATCTTGAGATGATTTCGGGCCTTTAGTGTCCCCGCGGCCCGGTCCTCGACCAGGCCTTCACCCCCAGGAAGCAGCCCGTGACAGCTGACTAACTCCCAGGTACCTATTTACTGCTAGGTATCAGGGGCATTCAGGGTGAAAGAAACTTTGCCCATTTGTTTCTGCCTCGTGCGGGAATCGAACCCGCGCCACAGAATTACGAGTCCTGCGCGCTATCCACCAGGCTACGAGGCCCCCATGCATGCCTAGGAATGCTCACCCAAACTCTTGGGTGAGTTTCATGAGGTGTTGTCTGTGGGTTGTGGCATAGGGTTGTATATCAGGGGGTGGGGGGAGGGGGTATAAGGGCGGGTGGGGGGAGGGGGTATAAGGGGGGTGTGGGTTGTATCAGGGGGTGACAAGTGGGTCAAATATAATGCCAGGGGAGCCGAGAGGAGAGAGAGAGCACAGAGCCAGTCTAACTCCCACATTCTCAACAGAACGGGGGACTTCAGCTGACAAGCCTGAGGAGGTCAAATTCGACACCTGTCAACGACACCTCCAGTGTAGCCAAGCTGCGTCCACCTCGCCATTAGAATACTAGTGATATGTTTGACTAACATGAACTGGGTCGGGAATTTGAGGTTAGAGGAGTAGGAGACGCCGTTGGAAAGGGCTAGTAGGAGTCAGAAGATTGGGGAAGGAGGCCGCCAGATGCCTCTTAGGGAGGGATCGAGAGGCCCAAACTAGAAGGAAGGCAAGAGAGGCCCTAGGTAGAGTGGGAAAAACGCCTCCACTCTCCCTCAAGAGCCCTGTGATCACTTGTGTATTCGTGAGAGGAACGCGGCCGCCAAAGGTCTTCCCCGGCACACTCCGGCCTGAGCCGGCCGGCGACCACCCTTGCATGGTCAATGGCTCCGCCGCCCCAAACAAGACAGCCGGCCTGATTAGAAAGCATGTCTCCTGCCTGCATACCATTGGGCAGGCAACTCGCATATCAGTCTGGCAGCACCACCTTAGCATACAAGAGAGACGTGTTTAATCACAATCAGTCATTTACGCCCACAAAGAAGGTGAGGCTTAAATATTTCAGGAAATAATGTTATGTTTATCTCGCTTCCACGGGTCTGATGCCAGGTGTGTGAACTCATATATATATATATATATATATATATATATATATATATATATATATATATATATATATATATATATATATATATATATATATATACTACTTTGTGTCCGCCTCCAGGGAGAGCTACAGCTCTTAAGCCCCACCTTCAGTCGTGTCACTTAGAGTCCATTCTCTTCACATTATTGTACTTGTAAGTATTTGGTCGAACATACAAATATGGACTGTTGGACCTGTCCATATTTGTATCATTTGGCTATTACATTATTTATGACCTTTAAAACAAAGGGTTATAACTGGCCGTTGGGTTCTAACCCAAACAAGTATTAGGAAAGGAGATATAAAACCCCCAAAAATCTAAACCACAATAAAAAGGTAACTAAAGGAATATAAAAGATGTTAATTTAAAACTGAATACAACTCCAGCACTAACACCAGAGTCACACAAGATGAAATCGACAATATGTAGGAAACTGACAAACACAAGAACAGCATTTAATTATGCAAACAACGAAACATCCAAGAAACTCTACACAGCCTACGTGAGACCAATACTAGAATATGCAGCATCGGCATGAAACCCATGCTTCGTTAAGCACAAATCTCAACGTTAAACAGTGCAAATTTACAAGACTTGAGCCTAAATTACGAGCACTAAGTTACAAACTTACATTAACGGAACTCACAATCAGAGAACAAGCAAAAGGGATATGATCACTGCATAAAAAATACTAAGGAAAACATTGGCAATATCATCCATAAATTTAGAAAAAAGTAGTACAGGAAAATATAGGAGTCATAAATTGACAAAGGTGAGGAAATACTGCTACCCTGAACGGTTGGTCAAATAGTGGAATGCATTGAGAGAAGAGGTTCGTAAAGTGACGTTCATCAACCACGTTAAGAGAACATATGATAAAGAACTTGAACATTATCCAAGTTAAACCCAACCAGGTACAACCAGGCAAAAAATGTGGAAAAAATAGCGAGGTGAGCATCTCATATGTCTTCTTTTCCACTGTCTCTCAGTGGAAAAGAAGTCGCTTCAGGCAGGTCGGCGTTCAATCCCCGACCGTCCAAGTCGTTGGGCACCATTCCCTCCCCCCCGTCCTATCCCAAATCCTTATCCTGACCCTTTCCCAGTGCTATATAGTCGCAAATTTCTCCAATATACACACAGCACTGCTCCTGTGCCAGGTTAGCTACGGGCTCACCATAGCCCGTGCTACTTGGAACTTGTTCTGAGTAGCTGAATCTATAACAACAACAACGGTGCTTTCTCCCTGATAGTTCCCTTCCCTATCCTTCCCTTCTCCACCCCCTCCCCACCCCATCTTCCCTTCACCACCTCTCCACCACTAGCCCCTATTCTTCCCTATCCTATTTCCACTCCATCATCCCTCCAAAACAACAACAACAACAAATCCACAAGGGACGTGACGTGGATTCGAACCTGCGTCCGGGAGCATCCCAGACACTGCCTTAATCGACTGAAGAGCAGTGTCTGGGATGCTCCCGGAAGCAGGTTCGAATCCTCGTCACGGCCCTCGTGGATTTGTTCATTTGATGCATCACGTTAGTGTGATCTGTGTGTGTAACAGCAACACCACATTACCAACACACCAACTACCCTACAAGGACCAGCTTACCAGGTCCACCATTACTAGGGTACACGCTCCAGCCTGACCCCACTCGGACACAACGCTTCACCGCCAGCTCCAATTGCCACAACGGGCAGAAAATGGTGTCCTATGAATCCCAAATCTAACCTAACGGAGCGACCCACGCATAGAAAACGTGAATGTTTGTGAGTAACTATGATTTACAGTTCATTGTATTTTGTTCATTGGGATTATGAAGTCAAACTACGATGTATTCAAGATGACAGGTTGGGCTACATCCTGCCCGACAGAATGTATCACCGTGGGCCGGCTAGGAACACGCAGGCTAGGACCCGGCCCACAGAACGCCCACCTCACCGTGGGCCGGCTAGGAGCACGCAGGCTAGGACCCGGCCCACAGAACGCCCACCTCACAGTGGGCCGGCTAGGAACACGCAGGCTAGGATCCGGCCCACAGAACGCCCACCTCACCGTGGGCCGGCTAGGAACACGCAGGCTAGGATCCGGCCCACAGAACGCCCGCCTACCTCACCGTGGGCCGGCTAGGAACACGCAGGCTAGGATCCGGCCCACAGAACGCCCACCTACCTCACCGTGGGCCGGCTGTGACATGCATTATGCGTTTTATTAAGACGTCTTTAACATGTCCAGTCACAACAAACATGAAATTGCTAATGTGCAATGTGTTGAATATTCATGTCAGGAGAAGTGTTGGGCGCGTGCTGAATACTGGCCCGCTGCCTGGCCTGCCTCCCCTGCCTGGCCTGCCTGGCCTGCCTGGCCTGCCTGGCCTGCCTGGCCTGTCTGGCCTGCCTGGCCTGCTTGGCCTGCCTGGCCTGCCTCCCCTGCCTGGCCTGCCTGGCCTGTCTGGCCTGCCTGGCCTGCTTGGCCTGCCTGGCCTGCCTCCCCTGCCTGGCCTGCCTGGCCTGCCTGGCCTGCCTATATTGTCATGCCTACACTGATGCCTTATCTGTGTCTGGGTCCCTTTGTCTAACTACTTTGCCGTACTAGTCGACCGTTTTATCTAACCAGTTTACCCCGTGTGATCCACATGTCTGCTGGCCTTGTCTTATCTTTATAACACGACCCTTGTTACAAGGTAGTTATCAGGTAGGGCACCCTCAGTGCTCCTGCACTTGGTGTGGGTTGGGACTTGTGTGTTACCAGAGGTGTTTAACCGACCATGTACACCAAGCTATCAGTAACGATAAGTAATACTAACAGATCTAAGCACATGTGAAAGGCTAACACTTATCAATAAAGCTTAGCGCAGTTTGACTTGAGAATGGTCCAGGACGGACCGAAACGTCGTCGTCCCTTCACCTTCTAGTGTGTGGTCTGGTCAACATACTTCAGCCACGTTATTGTGACTCCTCGTCTGCACTTAACGCAGTTTGACAGCTTAAGAGAAGAATCTTAAAAATTAGTGGAAATTAGAAATTTTCCACACAGACAATGAAAATAACATTTACCCCAACCCAAGAAAGACCAAACTACGTTATCTCTTATCTTGAGGTTATCGTGAGATGATTTCCGGGCTTAGCGTCCCCGGGGCCCTGTCCTTGACCAGGCCTCCCCAGGCCTACACATCCCCCCAGGAAGCAGCCCGTAGCAGCTGTCTAACTCCCAGGTACCTATTTACTTCTTGTTGAACAGGCGCATCAGGGTTAAAGAAACTCTGTCCGTTTATTTCCGCCTCCAGCGGGGATCGAACCCGGAACCTTAGGACTACGAATCCCGAGCGCTGTCCACTCAGCTGCCAGACCTCTACGTACTCAAGTACGGCAAGTTTAGATATATAATATAGTCAAACAATAGTTAGGGAATAGGGCATACACCTGTTACACACCTGTCTGCGACAGTGTTGGGATGTAAGCACACACCTGTTACACAACTGTGTCTGCGACAGTGCTGGGATGTGAGCACACACCTGTTACACAACTGTGTCTGCGACAGTGTTGGGATGTAAGCACACACCTGTTACACAACTGTGTCTGCGACAGTGTTGGGATGTAAGCACACACCTGTTACACAACTGTGTCTGCGACAGTGTTGGGATGTAAGCACACACCTGTTACACAACTGTGTCTGCGACAGTGTTGGGATGTGAGCACACACCTGTTACACAACTGTGTCTGCGACAGTGTTGGGATGTAAGCACACACCAGTTACACAACTGTGTATGCGACAGTGTTGGGATGTAAGCAGCCGTAACTGCGAATGGGATTGGCTGCGGGCTCCTAAGCTTTCATGTTTGAACACCTGTTTACATGCCAAGACTAAACTCTTGGATTGTTCTGGCTTGATGCAGGTCGGAGTTCGATCCCGCACGGTCCAAGTGGTAGAGGCACCATGTCTTCCCTCCGTTCTATTCCAGCTCTTTATCCTCATATTCCTTCCAAATGCAATATAGTCGTACTGGCTTAACACTTTCTCCTCATAATTACCTTACCTTCCCCCAGCTCTTAGTCTATCTCATATTCCTTCCAAGTGGTATATCATCAAACTGACTTAGCGTTTTCTCCTGTTAGTTACCATACCTTGTTAGACCAGGCCAGCAAGGAGTCGCGGCCTGCTGTATGATCCTCCCACGTCCTCTATTATACAACGACGGATACAATAATGCAGTAGCCTTCCGAACCCCAAGACCAAGATATACAAGTGTACAGGTATTTTACAAACATTAAAAATAAATTGTGTGTGTTACAGCCTATTTAACACACATATACACCTGTTTGTACTCATCAATTGTGGTCGGGAGCGTGGAGCTTGAGCCTGTTCAGGCGTCTCAATTACTAATCAACCGGTGTACAGGTTCCTGAGGCTGTCTATCATATGAAACTGTGATGGAGTCAGCTTTCACCGAATCACTTCTTAGTGCATTGCATTTGTTAACTACTCTGACACAAAAACATATTTCAAATGTCCATGTGGCTCATTTGTGTACTCAGTTTCCCCCTGAGACTCCTTGTGTTAATGCCACCTGTGTTAAATAATGTCATTATCTACACAGTCAATTTCCCTGAGAATTTTGTATGTGGTAAACATCTCCCCCCTAACTGTTCTGTCAATAACGAAAGATTAATTCCTGTAGCCTTTCTAATAACTCATACCTCTGAATTCTGGGACTAGTCTGGTGGCATACCTCTTAACATTTTCTAACCTCGTTTTGTTCTTGATAAGATATGCACTCCCCCGGCTGGAGCCGCATTCTCAAGAATTGGTCTAACATATGTCATATACGAAGTTCCGAATGATTCCTGATAGAAATTTCAAAATTTCTTATGGAAATTTCTTATGTTGGTAAACCTAACATATGTCACTGATGATATCCTTTTTGATGAGAGCTTCGAGAGACAGGTTAGGTGTGATATCAACCCTCAGAGTTTCCACTCTTCCCGATTCCTGAAGGATTTCATCTCTCATCTCATGCTCTGTGTCCGGCCTCCTGCTTCCTACGCCTAATTTTATTACTTTGGATTGCTCGAGTTAATCTCAAGTAGTCATTTGTTGGACCATTCATTCATTTCGTCCAGGTCATCTTGTACCTTCTTGCTATCTCCTATGTGTTAATCCTCATCGTAATTTTTGCATCATCAGCAACACTG
Organism: Procambarus clarkii; assembly: GCF_040958095.1. NCBI lineage: Eukaryota > Metazoa > Arthropoda > Malacostraca > Decapoda > Cambaridae > Procambarus > Procambarus clarkii. The sequence goes on from NC_091174.1 coordinate 11,806,699, forward strand.
ATAGAGTTAAGTCTATTATCTCAAAAATATCCTTTACATATATGTGAAATAGGATAGGTCCTAGTACTGAGCCCTGTGGAACATCTTGCCACTCTGAGGTCTCACCCCCTCACAGTAACTCGCTGATTTATGTTGCTTGGGTACTCTATTGAAGCTATTGAAGCACCTTCCCTGTCACTTATGCTGCCTCACCAACTCATGCATCAGACGTTTATAGGGTACTGTGTTAAACACCGTTTGCCCAACCTTCTCTTTCTTGTCTAGTTTTTGTATTCTAGTTTGTAAGGGAGCCGGTCGGCCGAGCGGACAGCACGCTGGACTTATGATCCTGTGGTCCCGTGTTCGATCCCGGCGCCGGCGAGAAACAATGGGCAGAGTTTCTTTCACCCTATGCCAATGCCGATCAACCAATCAACCAGGTATGCCCCTGTTACCTAGCAGTAAAATAGGTACCTGGGTGTTAGTCAGCTGTCACGGGCTGCTTCCTGGGGGTGGAGGCCTGGTCGATTACCGGGCCGCGGGGGCACTAAAGCCCCGAAATCATCTCAAGAATAACCTCAAAATAGGTAGCCTTAACACCACATGAGACCAGAAGGCATGGCAGGATGTGCAGAATATTCCCGTTGAAAAGCAGATGTGCAATAGGTATTCTAAGAGAGAATTCTATCAACATCAGAGGCCCAAGACTGTTCAACACGCTTCCACTACACATAAGGGGCATGTAACTGGCCGACCCCTCACAGTGTTCATGAGAACTTAATAAGCACTCCAAAGGATACCTGATCAATCAGGCTGTGACTCATACGTCAAGTTGAGAACAGCTGCGTCCAACAGCCTGGTTGACCAGTCCAGGAACAGAGGCCTGGGCGATGACCGGCCCGCGGGGACGCTAAGCCCCGAAACCATCACTAGGTAACCACAAGGTAGGTCTACGACTCCAGAGCGCTGTTCGCTAGGCTGCAAGGACCTTAACAATAAATTAATAAGATATGTCCCTCATTTCAATTTCTTACATACAGAAACAGACGACTTCTGAAGGCTGAGAACTTTCCCTTTCCTTAGCTCATAGTTCCCCCTGGAACACGACCCGACAAGCGGTTAACAACCAGGCAGCCAATTACTGCCGGGTGAACAGAGAGAAAGGTTGAGCAGGTGTTGTGGTGGCATGTGAGAGGAGAGAGTCGTCGACCACCTCAACCAGAGGACCCTTATGCTAATGCCAGTAGCTGTGTTTGGCCGGCCTGCGCTGTCAGGTGGGTGTCTGTCGTGTCGCCTACTGCCACCAGCACTGTCAACCCCCTCCACGATAA
>NC_091174.1:11815508-11875312 GCF_040958095.1 Procambarus clarkii
GGGACAAGGGCTTGGGGGTGGAGACAGGTCACAGGGACAAGGGCTTGGGGTGGAGACAGGTCACAGGGACAAGGGCTTGGGGTGAAGACAGGTCACAGGGACAAGGGCTTGGGGGTGGAGACAGGTCACAGGGACAAGGGCTTGGGGTGGAGACAGGTCACAGGGACAAGGGCTTGGGGTGGAGACAGGTCACAGGGACAAGGGCTTGGGGTGGAGACAGGTCACAGGGACAAGGGCTTGGGGTGGAGACAGGTCACAGGGACAAGGGCTTGGGGTGGAGACAGGTCACAGGGACAAGGGCTTGGGGTGGAGACAGGTCACAGGGACAAGGGCTTGGGGGCGGAGACAGGTCACAGGGACAAGGGCTTGGGGGTGGAGACAGGTCAGAGGGACAAGGGCTTAACAGAACAACGCAGGATGCTGGAGCTCTGCTGTGAGTCTGCCTCACTAGTACAAAGCTGCCATCATTACCACGCTAAAAGAGAATCAGAAAACTTGGGTCGGTGGGCGCGTGGTAGTTATATCTTTCTCGTGATACTTGCTTCTCAATTCACATTACTGGAGCGAGAATCTTCCAAGTAAATGGAATATATTGTGACTTATACTGTGAAAAAGGAGGCCCGGTCCTCGACCAGGCCTCCTTTTTATAACACATCCCCCAAGAAGTAGCCCGTAGCAGCTGTCTAACTCCCAGGTACCTATTTACTGCTAGCTGAACAGGCGCAAAAGCATGAAAGAAACTCTGCCCATTTTCGACTCCACCGGGGATTGAACCCAGAACCTCAGGACTATGAATCCCGAGCGCTCTCCACTCAGCTCTCAGACCCCCCCCCCCCCCCCAGCTGTGAGAAGTAGACTAGGGAACTACGATCTCAGCCAAACTGCCTTCGCTGTTTCCGAGTTTGATAATTGTCTTCCTCTCAGTCCGAGTTTTGCCTGCGTTTATATATAATTGTGGCCTGTGAACCTGCGGTCCCATTGTTTGGAGTAATCCTTGAAGTGTTTCGTAGAATCTCGGCAACCGCCAACTTGGCTGACATGTCAAGTTTGACAGGGGTAAGTTATATATTAGACGTGTAAAACTGTTACAAAAATAAGGTGGCAAGTTGGATTTTTTTTTTTTGCAAGTTTTTGCAAATTTTGGCGTAACGTCGACCACTGGCACACGCAACACTGGCACACGCAACACTGGCACACGCAACACTGGCACACTCAACACTGCCACACGCAACACTGGCACACTCAACACTGCCACACGCAACACTGGCACACTCAACACTGGCACACGCAACACTGGCACACTCAACACTGCCACACGCAACACTGCCACACGCAACACTGGCACACGCAACACTGGCACACGCAACACTGGCACACTCAACACTGCCACACGCAACACTGCCACACGCAACACTGGCACACTCAACACTGCCACACGCAACACTGGCACACTCAACACTGCCACACGCAACACTGGCACACTCAACACTGGCACACTCAACACTGGTTGGGAATTACTGCTCTGAACACTGCTCTATAATTTAGACCTCAGAACACGGCTCTATAATTTAGACCTCAGAACACGGCTCTATAATTTAGACCTCAGAACACGGCTCTATAATTTAGACCTCAGAACACGGCTCTATAATTTAGACCTCAGAACACGGCTCTATAATTTAGACCTCAGAACACGGCTCTATAATTTAGACCTCAGAACACGGCTCTATAATTTAGACCTCAGAACACGGCTCTATAATTTAGACCTCAGAACACGGCTCTATAATTTAGACCTCAGAACACGGCTCTATAATTTAGACCTCAGAACACGGCTCTATAATTTAGACCTCAGAACACGGCGCTACAATTGAATTTCTCGTCTGCTGTTCTTTTTGTTCTGAGATCTGTTCTCATCTTCATAATTTTCCATATTTTTTAACAGCTCTTTCAAGAAGAAAATTGGCGTGGTTGCCCCTAACAACCCCGCGTTAACTTATCTTGAGATGATTATCTTGAGATGATAACTGGCGGACTTCCTTCTTTAACACCATAACATCATGTTCTCTCTTCTTTGTTATTTGTTCTTCACTGAAACAACATCCGATTTGATCATGAATATAATACAAAAGTTCAAGAAGCAAGTAATCGCTGACTTGCCTGTCAGCAAGTCTGTCAAGAAAGTCTGACATTCTAGACTTTCCCTGACAGAAGTAACTGATTCCAGCTGGGTTGCGGTTAGTTGCCTTCTGAGATCTTTCCTTATTAAGGCTCTTCACAGCATAGTGGATAGAGCCTGGTTGATACCTGGTTGATGGGGTTCTGGGAGTTCTTTTACTCCCCAAGCCCGGCTCGAGGCCAGGCTTGACTTGTGAGAGTTTGGTCCACCAGGCTGTTGCTTGGAGCGGCCCGCAGGCCCACATACCCACCGCAGCCCGGTTGGTCCGGCACTTTTTTTTTTAGAAAACAGTCTAGTTTTCTCTTGAAAATGTCCACGTTTGTTCGGCAATATTTCTTATAGTCGCTGGTAGGACGTTGAACAGCCTCTGACGTTTATACAGTGTTCTCTGATTGTGCCTATGGCACCTTTGCTCTTCACTGGTTCTATTCTTCTTTTTCTTCCACATCGTTCACTCCAGTACGTTGTTATTTTACTGTGTAGATTTGGTACCTGGCCCTCCAGTATCTTCCATGTGTATATTATTTGGTATCTCTCTCGTCTTCTTTCTAGAGAGTACATTCGGAGAGCTTTGAGACGATCCCAATAATTTAGATGCTTTATCTCGTCTATGCGTGCCGTATATGTTATATTCCCTCTAATTCTTCTGGCTCTTCCCTCTAGCCCTTATTATCCCTTATTCTCTCTAGCTTCTGTCTCCCACTCGTGGAGTCGGGTCTCCTAGTGCACAGGTGAGTGAAATGTTTATTATCCACAGTAGTGTGGTTGACAATTTATATTACATAGAAATCTGCGTTTAGTTCTTCACACACTGTACTTCAGTGGTCAAGCAGTTCATCTTCTCAGTCTCATTATTGCTTTGTGACAGTATTTACGACATCTACCCCAGAGCCATCTACTTTGTCATCTACTTATGATTACCCTCCTCTATCCACTATCTACTTATGAACCTCTCCACCATCCACCAACGATCCACACTTCCCCACTTTTCCAAATTACCATCTAACAGGGTCCCCCCTCCCCACACTTAACCTATCAACGGTATAGGTTAAGTAATAATTGTAATTAAGAAGCAATAAGATGCTTATCTTAACATACTAAGAAGGTTAGGTGAGGTCGGTGTTTTCTATGAAGCTTTTCAAGGTAAACTAAAATATTCACAATCAATTAGTATGCCACATATGCACTTATTAAATAAGCCAATATTGACTAAAAGCAAGTGCGAGAACGGGTTGCACACAACTACTCCCCACCATTATCAATCTGCGACCCCATTCCCCTCACACCTTCTCCCCCCCCCCACCAACCTCTGTATACGGCAAGTGCAATTCGTCTTAGAAATATAAATATTTCCATGCAATCGCCGCAGAGGAGAGCGGCTGCTATCTGATGGCGGCCAAATATGGGCCAATGGCGTCGTGCTTAACGTCCGATAATTTTTACATTAATGCTTGTATTATGTTACACCAGCGCTTGCACGCACGCACGCAGACACATGACCGCATTTACACCCATATTTACGCACGCACACACGTCACACAAATCAGAGTGCACACCGGCAAATGCACACAAAAGCACTTCAGAACGTTTGGATGAACTACAGGGTACACTGAGGTGTAACATTCGCTAATACAGTACATAACGTGAGTGTCCAAAAAGCCAATATTGTCCAAAAAGCCGATATTGCTATTTATAAGATATTTAATGAGGCAATGCCTTCTTGGTAAGGCAATTATAAGAGCGCTAAGCCTTCGTGATTGTATAACAGTTTCAAGGGATATGAGGACAAGGAGCTGGGGTATAAGACGGGGTGAAGGAACAGTGCCCAACAACTTAAGACCATTGGAGGCTCAAACGCCGACCCGGTAAGAAGCAGGCTGTTACTCTAACCGACCAGTTTACGCAGATGGCCGTTGTATAATTTGACCAGTAAAGGTTGTTAGCAGCCATCTTGAGTAATGGTTTTGCATAAAAAATGTTATGTAAAAATTGAGTTTATTTTACATAAAAAAATTAATGCACTTAGAGTTTTATTATCAGGAAAAGTTTTGTGTAACATGACTTAAACAAGCGGTGAGATGTTGTACTTCTTGAGGAGTTATGGTGTTGTTGTTGTTGGTGTTTAGACTCGACTACTCGGAACAAAAATTCCAAGCCCGTTGTGGAGTTCAAAGTAATACAATTTAAACAAGCGACGATGAGTTGTATTCCTCGTGGAGTTCTTCCTCGAATGGCCTCCAGCCTCGAACCTCATCTCCACCCTTTTCTCCACATCCCCCTCCCCTTCTTGAGGTTATCTTGAGGTTATCTTGAGATGATTTCGGGGCTTTAGTGTCCCCGCGGCCCGGTCCTCGACCAGGCCTCCACCCCCAGGAAGCAGCCCGTGACAGCTGACTAACACCCAGGTACCTATTTTACTGCTAGGTAACAGGGGCATAGGGTGAAAGAAACTCTGCCCATTGTTTCTCGCCGGCGCCTGGGATCGAACCCAGGACCACAGGATCACAAGTCCAGCGTGCTGTCCGCTCGGCCGACCGCCTCCCTGTTAACCTTGACCCCCCCCCCTTCTTTCTCCCCTCACTTCCCCTTCTCAGAAAATTGATTAAGAAACACTTAAACAACTATATGGGTGTCAGGAAACATATTTTACGATCACTAAATATTCTAGGGAAAACACACCAAATATTTCATGCTTGAATCCATGAAATGCGCATGGGGGGGGGGGGGGGGTGGTCTTTATAAATGCTAATATTTCTTAAAGCATTTAACTTAGGTCGACCTCGACCAGCCTTTATTTGTCCCATACCCCAGACCATTCCCCCTGAAAAGTTGGGCGAGGCTACCCCCAAGCGTCTGGCTTAGAACCTTGAACAAAGAAACAGACATTCTTACTCAGATATATTACAATATGCTTAAAGGTATCAAACACAACTGGTCTCTGATTTATAAGGACTAAACTACAAGCAAAGTTCAAATACCCCAGACTAAAGCTATGTCGTCAAAGAGGAGACATGATAATAGCTTGCAAGATACAATTCTTAGAATTAATGATATTAGACAACGATGAAAAGTTTAAAATGCGTTACAGAAGAGCGAGAGGACACGAGTGGAAGCTGAGGAGCCATCAAGAGGTCAGGACGAACTTCTTCAACAATAGAGTAGGAAAACAGTAGGTGGCAAGAGTGGCAGGTTCTTGTTTCCGTATTTCTGCCGTGTTGCGCATATGGAGTATACCTGGAGTATACCTGGAGTATACCTGGAGATCTTCTACTCTCCAAGCTCTGTCTGAAGGCAGATTTTACTTGTGAAAACTTGGTTCAAGTTATAACTTGGTCCCCTAAACAGGTTGGAGTCTAATTTGTCTAACTCTTGAACGGCGCTGAATCAGCCGAGACCGAGATACAAGGCGCAAGAGCATGCGCAGTATAGAGTCCACCACTCACTGGCAGTGTGCTTGGTTGGAGCTTGGTAGCTGAGTGGACAGCGTCCGGGATTTCTAATCCTTGGCGATGGCGGAAGCAAATGGGCAGAGTTTCTTTCACCCTAATGTTTACCTAGCAGTAAATAGGTACCTGGGAGTTAGCTGTTACGGGCTGCTTCCTGTGTGTGTGTGTGTGTGTGTGTGTGTGTGTGTGTGTGTGTGTGTGTGTGTGTGTGTGTGTCCGTTGTTGGTAATTGTTGATTTCTGCCCAATTGTATTGTATAAGAACTGTAAAGTACATAATTACTTGAGATTTTGTGTAATTTTAAATATCCTGCAAAAATGAGAGGATTATTATAGTCAACTAACGTGGTGTTACTCTACTCGACAGCAGATCACATTAAATACCAATTATACAATCAGTAACGTGACTATAACGTGGACAAAGTTAATATACAACCTAATAATGACACTAACTATACACACGAACAAATGTAATGAAAAATATTCAGGAACATTAACTCTTGCCTGACAACTTGAAATCCTCCTTCATCCGTCTCTGGGGCGTCATCCAGACGACACATGGTTGTGACAAAGGAACACTGCACCACATTTACAGCTTCAAACACACAATCCATTTTATTATAAGTCTCTCCGAATCCACAATGATTTTGCACTCCCACTTGAATGGACAATCTTGCCAATAGTGTAATTTCTTAAAATGTCACCGAGAGCTTTGTCGGCGATGTCCAGTCAACAGCACACACCACAAGTCGTGGAGTGAGACAGTTTTCCCAGGAACTTGCACCTGAGGTCAAGTTTAAGACGGGTCACACTCCACTATAACTCTTGCACACACACACACACACACACACACACACACGTTACACGAACAAGGGGACACAGGTGGAAACTGAGTACCCACATGAGCCACAGGGACGTTAGAAGGAACTTCTTCAGTGTCAGAGTAGTTAACAGATGGAATGCATTAGGCAGTGATGTGGTGGAGGCTGACTCCATACACAGTTTTAAATGTAGATATGATACAGCCCAATAGGCTCAGGAATCTGTACATCAGTTGATTGACAGTTGAGAGGCGGGACCAAAGAGTCAAAGCTCAACCCCCGCAAGCACAAATGGGTGAGTACACACACACACACACACACACACACACGCACACATGTGCCGTTAATGTTCTCTCACACACTCCTGACACCAAAGTTCACTCGCCTCCCGTGACACCAAATGATGACAAACGCGTCACGTGGTCACAGATCGATATGTGTTTTCGGTCACTGGTTCACCTGGCACTTTATTTAACACCAACACTTGACTACTGAGAAGGGCTGACAACATCACTAGAAGCAAGTCCTCGAGTGGAAAGAAACTCTGCCCATCGTTTCTCGCTGGCGCCGGGAATCGAACCCGGGCGTGCACAGGATCACGTGTCCAGCGTGCTATCCACACAGCCACCGGCGCCTGTGGATAGTGTGTGTGTGTGTGTGTGTGTGTACTCACCTATTTGTGTTTGCGGGGGTTGAGCTTTGGCTCTTTGGTCCCGCCTCTCAACTGTCAATCAACTGGTGTATAGGTTCCTGAGCCTACTGGGCTCTATCATATCTACACTTGTCAGCCTCCACCACATCACTTCCTAATGCATTCCATTTGTCAACCACTCTGACACTAAAAAAGTTCTTTCTAATATCTCTGTGGCTCATGTGTGTGTGTGTGTGTGTGTGTGTGTGTGTGTGTGTGTGTGTGTGTGTGTGTGTGTGTGTGTTTGTGTGTGTGTGTGTGTGTGTGTGTGTGTGTGTGTGTGTGTGTGTGTGTGTGTGTGTGTGTGTGTGTGTGTGTGTGTGTGTGTGTGTGTGTGTGGAAGAGAGAAAAAAAATCACATTTGATTGATTGACAGTTGAGAGGCGGCCCCAAAGATCAACCCTCGCAAGCACAACTAGGCGAGTACTCTCTCTCTCTCTCTCTCTCTCTCTCTCTCTCTCTCTCTCTCTCTCTCACTCTCTCACTCTCTCACTCTCTCACTCTCTCACTCTCTCACTCTCTCTCTCTCTCTCTCTCTCTCTCTCTCTCTCTCTCTCTCTCTCTCTCTCACTCTCTCTCCCTCTCTCTCTCTCTCTCACACAACTCGACTTACCACAGACGCCAATAAGAGTTAATGTTCTCAATGTATGGGCACACTTAACAAACAGCGGACTACACAATGAAGCTCAGTACTAGCAACAGACAACAATGTGGGTGAGACAATTAGCAGAAGGCCTCACTGGGATGTCGTGAAGACAATAGCGGAGCTTCTCGGAAGGGGCCTCTTAGTTTGGCCGACTGTACTCCACACACAATGCACTACGGGAGTTGATGAGTTCCTCTACACCAAAGATTCTTGACCATTTTCATTGAGTACTCAATGTAAAAAGTACTCCACCCCCCCCCCCCCCCCCCCTCCCCTAGTGGAGTACTCAATACGTCCACATACTCCCTTCGTCAGAATACTGAAATCATCACTACAAGTTCGTTTAAGTATCAATATGGCTTCAAAAGATGTTAATAGCGTCTTTTACTTTACCTATAGATAGCTATAGGAACTGAACGCTTCAAAGAAAATCATAAGAATTCAAAAATCATAAGATAAATCATAATTTATTAAAAAAATAATGGCAAATCCCAAATACAAGTTGGAGCAACTAGTGAGATTGTTCCGTACCTCCCATTATGTGGGGTCCCACACCTCCCATTATGTGGGTCCCACACCTCCCATTATGTAGGTCCCACACCTCCCATTATGTGGGGTCCCACACCTCCCATTATGTGGGGTCCCACACCTCCCATTATGTGGGTCCCACACCTCCCATTATGTGGGTCTTACACCTCCCATTATGTGGGTCCCACACCTCCCATTATGTGGGGTCTCACACCTCCCATTATGTGGGTCCCATACCTCTCATTATGTGGGTCCCACACCTCCCATTATGTGGGGTCCCACACCTCCCATTATGTGGGTCCCACACCTCCCATTATGTGGGGTCCCACACTTCCATTATGTGGGTCCCACACCTCCCATTATGTGGGGTCCCACACCTCCCATTATGTGGGTCCCACACCTCCCATTATGTGGGGTCCCACACCTCCCATTATGTGGGGTCCCACACCTCCCATTATGTGGGTCCCATACCTCCCATTATGTGGGGTTTACACACTTCCCATTATGTGGGTCACACAACCTCCCATTATGTGGGTCCCACACCTCCCATTATATGGGTCCCACACCTCCCATTGTGTGGGTCCCACACCTTCCATTATATGGGTCCCACACCTCCCATTATGTGGGTCCCACACCTCCCATTATGTGGGGTCCCACACCTCCCATTATGTGGGTCCCACACCTCCCATTATATGGGTCCCACACCTCCCATTATGTAGGTCCCACACCTCCCATTATGTGGATCCCACACCTTCCATTATGTAGGTCCCACACCTCCCATTATGTGGATCCCACACTTCCCATTATGTGGGTCCCATACCTCCCATTATGTGGGGTTTACACACTTCCCATTATGTGGGTCACACAACCTCCCATTATGTGGGTCCCACACCTCCCATTATGTGGGTCCCACACCTCCCATTATGTGGGTCCCATACCTCCCATTATGTGGGTCCCACACCCCATAGAGTTCTGGACATTCCCGGTTAAGAACCCTTGCTCTAAAGTTAGGATAGTTTGGCCTGCACGCTAAAGTTTGGGGACTAAATATGCAGTCTTGAGCAACTTGGTGAGTCTCGATATTGTAGTGATCAGTTCATGGTCACAGGGGGGAACATAATCACTGCATACAAGGTACCGAGTGGAGTAGAAGGCGTGGACATAGACCGCCTCTTCAGTGTGAGAACCAGGATAGTAGGAGGTAAGTGGAAGCTGGTCAGGTAAATGACTCTAAGAAAAGTTCGGAAATACTGATATCCTGTACGGGTGGTTATCTTGAGGTTATCTTGAGATGATTTCAGGGCTTTTTAGTGTCCCCGCGGCCCGGTCCTCGACCAGGCCTCCACCCCCAGGAAGCAGCCCGTGACAGCTGACTAACACCCAGGTACCTATTTTACTGCTAGGTAACAGGGGCATAGGGTGAAAGAAACCCTGCCCATTGTTTCTCGCCGGCGCCTGGGATCGAACCCAGGACCTCAGGATCACAAGTCCAGTGTGCTGTCCGCTCGGCCGACCGGCTCCCACGTCCAATGTCTACAAGTCCAATGCACTAAAAGGAGAAGCCGTGGAAGCCACCTCCATCTATAACTTCAATGCCAGATACTTCACAATATTCAAACGTCAGTAAAATTAAAAAAACAATAATAAAAACGCAAAGGCCATCAAGATAATTAGGCGAGACATTGAAGGTAGACCGCAGCCTTTTAAGGTAAACACCATTAGGTAAGCACAGCTGAGGCGAAATTGTTTCATCACAATTAACCGCAAATGATTAATCGGGAGCCAAATAGGCAATTAACTGTGTAAATTGGCTGTCAACGTTCAATTGCAGTAAAGTATCGTCCCTTAACCGCCTGTAGGTATTTCACCACTCTCTCTCACGGGCCCTTAATTACTCCTGTTTGGTAACATAATGACACGAATTTACGGAATGAAATGCAAAAGGGCAGAATTTGCGGCCCTAAATCGATCATGTCTTAGAACATGAACCCCAGGACACACTACCACACCACCACACAGATGTCCCCACCAGGACACACTACCACACAACCAAACAGGTGTCCCCACCAGAACACACAACCACACAGCACCAAACAGGTGTCCCCCACCAGGACACACTACCACACCACCAAACAGGTGCCCCCACCAGGACACACTACCACACCACCAAACAGGTGTCCCCCACCAGAACACACAACCACACCACCAAACAGGTGTCCCCACCAGAACAGAACCACACCACCAAACAGGTGTCCCCACCAGAACACACAACCACACCACCAAACAGGTGTCCCCACCAGAACACAACCACACCACCAAACAGGTGTCCCCACCAGGACACACAACCACACCAGCTGGTGGCCTAAGCATCAACACAGGGACCTGGCTCACCAGACATCATTAAGACACTCTAGGTGTTTATAAACAGGTGAGATGTTACCATCTTGTCTCTTCACCTCGCGTCGGTCCAAGAATACTGATGAAATAACCATTATTGGTGGAGACAATGGAGGTCGTATCTTGGCCCACTTCAGCCTCTTGGTTGACCTCCACGCCAGGATTTGTCAAGCACTTTAGTGGTCTCTTTACGAAACCTGTACATCATTCCTCAATCATGACGGCTTAGTTTGCATTTATTAATCAGTATACGGGCTTCGAACTTTCACAACCCAATGTTATTATTGTTTTAGACAACCTCATGGCACCTCGGAGGTCGTTAAGTTGCTTCAGAAATATAAACTAGGCCGCCGTGATTGAGGAATGATGTACAGGTTTCGTAAGAAGACACTAAAGCGCTTGATGAATCCTGCCAAAGGTTGTACTCCAGCTCACCATCCCCCTCTCCACGCCATTGTCGGAAATTAAACCACAGTGGAGCTACAGATAAACATCAAAAGAACTACAAGACCAGGGGCCAGATTCACGAAAGCACTTACGCAAGCACTTACGAACGTGCACATCTTTCCTCAATCTTTGACGGCTTTGGTTACATTTATTAAACAGTTTACAAGCATGAAAACTTCTCAATCAACTGTTGTTATTGTTATAAACAGCCTCCTGGTGCTTCGGAGCTCATTAACTGTTTAATAATTGGAAACAAAGCCGCCAAAGATTGAGAAAAGATGTACAGGTTCGTAAATGCTTGCGTAAGTACTTTCGTGAATCTGGCCCCAGAGGTGTGGCTCCCTTATATTTAGAATTACCTTCACCGTCTATTTACCTGTTTTTTATGAAAACAGAGTTAAGGTGCGTTATAGAGCGGCCCCCACACACTGCGGCTCCTACTCTATACATGCTGGTTAGCATTGTTAATATGTGGCCACGTCTGTGGTAGAAAAATAATAATAATAATAAAACTCTCACTGTCCCACTCACAGTACATGTTTGTCAAGCGTTTGTCAGGATATTTACAGAGTTTTACATGTAAACAAAAACAAGTCACACGCTCGATTGAGATGTATTACGAGGAGACTGAACCAAGAGTGTGAGTGTGAACCCTGACAACAGTGTCCATCACTTGACACCTGGCTTCTACCAGGAGCAAGTTGTGAGTCGGTTCCTGACCCCTGACCCCAAGAGGTATAGCTCCTGACCCCTGACCCTAGAGGTATAGCTCCTGACCCCTGACCCTAGAGGTATAGCTCCTGACCCCTGACCCTAGAGGTATAGCTCCTGACCTCTGACCCTAGTGGTATAGCTCGTGACCCCTGACCCAAGAGGTATAGCTCCTGACTCCTGCCCCAAGAGGTATAGCTCGTGACCCCTGACCCTAGAGGTATAACTCCTGACCCCTGACCCTAGTGGTATAGCTCGTGACCCCTGACTCAAGAGGTATAGCTCCTGATCCCTGCCCCCTGACCCAAGAGGTATAGCTCCTGATCCCTGCCCCCTGACCCAAGAGGTATAGCTCCTGACCCCTGACCCCAAGAGGTATAACTCTTGACCCCTGACCCAAGAGATATAGCTCCTGCCCCCTGACCCAAGAGGTATAGCTCCTGCCCCCTGACCCAAGAGGTATAGCTCCTGACCTCTGACCCCAAGAGGTATAGCTCCTGACCCCTGACCCAAGAGGTATAGCTCCTGACCCCTGACCCCAAGAGGTATAGCTCCTGCCCCCTGACCCAAGAGGTATAGCCCCTGCCCCCTGACCCAAGAGGTATAGCTCCTGACCTCTGACCCAAGAGGTATAGCTCCTGACCCCTGACCCAAGAGGTATAGCTTCTGACCCCTGACCCAAGAGGTATAGCTCCTGACCCTTGACCCAAGAGGTATAGCTCGTGACCCCTGACCCAAGAGGTATAGCTCCTGACCCCTGACCCAAGAGGTATAGCTCCTGACCCCTGACTCAAGTGGTATAGCTCCTGCCCCCTGATAATAGAGGTATAGCTCCTGACCCCTGACCCAAGAGGTATAGCTCCTGACCCCTGACCCTAGAGGTATAGCTCCTGACCCCTGACCCCAAGTGGTATAGCTCCTGTCCCCTGACCCAAGAGGTATAGCTCCTGACCCCTGACCCAAGAGGTATAGCTCCTGGCCCCTGACCCAAGAGGTATAGCTCCTGACCCCTGACCCAAGAGGTATAGCTCCTGACCCCTGACCAGAGTTTTGACTTGCCACAGAGACCGGTCAGCACACAACACAGGGAAGGAAGTGTATATAAGTGGGCAGTAAGTACTTACCCACCACTTACACTTACCCACTTACAAGGGGGTGGGGGGGTTGTGAGGTCTAGTTGTATATGTCCCGCCTACTAGCTTCGCTTTGCCTATTGCGTCTAACTTTCATTGCATTCGAATTCTTTATCGAACTCAGCTTTTAATTTGGGGACGGAGGTGGCTTCCACAGCCTCTTCTTTCTGGGTATTCCACCTGTTAGCCACTCGTATAGGGCGGAGGGCTTGGTAAGAAAGAGGACTTTGGGCTCGCTAAGAAAGAGGACTTTGAGCTCGCTAAGAAAGAGGACTTTGAGCTCGCTAAGAAAGAGGACTTTGAGCTTGCTAAGAAAGAGGACTTTGAGCTCGCTAAGAAAGAGGACTTTGAGCTCGCGAAGAAAGAGGACTTTGAGCTCGCTAAGAAAGAGGACTTTGAGTTCGCTAAGAAAGAGGACTTTGGGCTCGCTAAGAAAGAGGACTTTGAGCTCGCTAAGAAAGAGGACTTTGAGTTCGCTAAGAAAGAGGACTTTGAGTTCGCTAAGAAAGAGGACTTTGAGCTCGCTAAGAAAGAGGACTTTGAGTTCGCTAAGAAAGAGGACTTTGGGCTCGCTAAGAAAGAGGACTTTGGGCTCGCTAAAAAAAGAGGACTTTGAGTTCGCTAAGAAAGAGGACTTTGAGCTCGCTAAGAAAGAGGACTTTGGGTTCGCTAAGAAAGACGACTTTGGGCTTGCTAAGAAAGAGGTTTTGGGCTTGCTAAAAAAAAAAGAGGCCTTTGGGCTCGCTAAAATATAGGACTATGAGCCAACTAAGTGAGAGAGAAGGGGCAATGTTTTTTGTTTAATCGTAGCCTAATTACCTAGCATATTTTGTTTTTCAAGTGAGCGTTACACGAGATAAAATATTTAAGTACATTGTGAGTCTCTAACCATCCCTGCACCTGTGACTATCCACCATCTTCAGCGCCGGTGATCACCCAAGCCCCCGTGGTCCACCAGCCGGCCCACGCCAACAACCTGTCCTCTTAAAAAGAACGTACCTTTTGGTCGTTTGCCAGTATGGCCGAATTTGGACGTAATTTGAAAATGAAAAAAAATGAAAATAAATTTGGGATTTTTTTTTCAACAACAGTAAGTTAAGGGTCCTCTGATACGTTAGGTGGGCAGGAAATTCTCATAAAGTTTCAAAACGTTATGAAAAACGTGAATTGAAAGTCATCTATTCTAACCTTACAGAGTAAGCCGGACGACTCAAACAGAAAACGGAACAGTACGTCACTTTTGTGAGTCGATTTCATTTCAAATTACGTCCAAATTTGGCCATAGCGCGCATACGAGCCAAAAGTGACGTTATTTTTAAGAGGACGGGTTGACCATCAACCCCACAGATCAACTAAGAGGAATATTCTAACACTCGTCAACATGGAAATTGAAGGAAAGCCAGACATACGTATAAGGTTGTTTGTTGTTTAAGATACGCTACCTGGAACAGAAAGTTCCAAGTAGCACGGGCTATGGTGAGCCCGTAGTGGACACTGATTATACAACGAATAAGGGCAATTACACAGTTTATTGGGAGAAGGTTCAGAGGTGTACCGCAAAACTGAGCTGTACTTCATTATTTTATACAAAGTGTTGAGACATGATGAACATGATCGCGATATACAAGGTACTAAACGGTACTGACAAATCAGATCGAAAGGCTATGGATAAAGACTGTAATTACCGATTGGCAAGTACAGAAATGTTTTTATTAGCCGAAAGATTTAGAAATATATATGCTATGTATATATATATAAATATATATGCAGTTAGGCTGCTTCAAGCAACTGTATTGTGCAACTGGCAAGTGAAAACCGGGGGTCAGGAGCTAAAGCTTGGCGCGCACACGTACACATACGCCTGAGTGGACAGGATTTGGGGGGTCGTAGTCCTACGGGCCCCGGTTCGATTCCCGGCCGAGGCAGAAACAAATGGGCAGATTTTCTTTCACCCTGATGCCCGTCCTCTCACTTGGACTGGACGGTAGCGCGACGGTTTCGCTTCATGCAGGTCGGTGTTCAATCCCCGACCATTCGAGTGGTTGGGCACCATTCCTGTCCCTCGTCCAATCGCTAAGTAATGCCTTAGCGCTTTCTCCTGATAATTACCCTCTCTTTACCTCACCCTGATGCACCTGTTCACCTAGCAGTAAATATGTACTGTACTATCAGGTTGTGTGTGACTTGTGAACCTACTGTGATCAAGTAGATTGTGCATGCATCTGGCATCCAGTCTCTAATACAGATTTCTTGATGGTCAATTGACAGTTGCCAGGACACCCAAGGGTGAGGGGGCCTCGCAGCTGGCACTGTCAAGTGACAGTAGACAGGGAGGTGCCAAGCAGCTGGCACTGTCAAGTGACAGTAGACAGGGAGGTGCCAAGCAGCCGGCACTGTCAAGTGACAGTAGACAGGGAGGTGTCAAGCAGCTGGCACTGTCAAGTGACAGTAGACAGGGAGGTGCCAAGCAGCCGGCACTGTCAAGTAACAGTAGACAGGGAGTGGTGAAGGGGCCTCGTAACTGACACTGGCATGGAATTAATCCCATCTCTAAGCGTTCCCATTCTAAGCCGAAGACAAACTTCATACAAGGGCCGAAGTAGTGGTGATTGGGGTGGGGGGGGGGTAAGGGGGGGGTAAGGGGGGGGGTGTTGAGTGACGAGGTCCAAGCACTACAAGAAAACCAGTTGCCAGCAGCGACAACTTTCTAAGTCCTGGCCGTGAAGACCACTTACCCGCGGTCAATAATTAAGCGGCGCAGGTGCCACTAGAGTGCCACACCTGGCCTCCACCACACACTCCCCAGGCCCCGCGCACTAATCATGCTGAATACATCGATGTCAAGCCACTCAGTAAAAAAAATGCAATTGTTTTTGCCTATCCAGAAACATGCAAACTCAAACAATTCGCTTTGACTATCGAGGCCGATGCATGACGTCAGTTATACGGTGCTTTAATTGTTATTAATACGTCATTACGTGAGTGGTGGATTCTGTCAATAACATACGAAGTATTATTGGAAATGACCGGCTGAACTATATCACTCTTCCGGTTTTAGACGCGCCAGAGGTGTTTAGATTAAACTTTTCTTACATGAATGAGGAGTGTCGTGCTGTAAGGGGTCAGCATGGGCACAACAGCCCAGGAGATGGGTATGACGGGACTCTCTCCACACACACACACACACACACACACACACACACACACACACACACACACACACACACACACACACACACACGTCCACACACCGTGTGTGTGGTGGGTGGATGTGGTGAAGGCTCCCTCCATACACAGTTTCAAGTGTAGATATGATAGAGCCCAGTAGGTTCAGGAATTTGTACACCAGTTGATTGACAGTTGAGAGGCGGGACCAAAGAGCCAAAGCTCAACCCCCGCAAACACAAATAGGTGAGTACACCATCCAAACCACAACTGGCAACCCGCGAAATGAAATCGCGCCCAAGTACAAGTATTGACTTACGCCAGGACACTTATCTCGCCTTAAAACGAACTGGAACTATATGAGAAAATGACTCTGGTAATTAAAAGAACTCTGCAAGTGTTTTATCAAATACTTCCTCAGCCTAAGCGGAGGTGGGACTGTGCCTGTTGTCTGGGGGATGATATAAGCCGGGTATATACAAGATGTATCTCCACGGGAGACATCTCCCGTCACGCAGGGTGCACTTGCACCTCCACAGATCTCCAGTATCAGCTCTTGATACTGGTAATGGCTCAGAAGGGCCACCACTTACGGGCTATTCATGCCCGTGCCACCTTTTGGGTGGCTTAATCTTCATCAATCAATCAATCAGATGTATCTCAAATAGGTCAACAGACCTCCTGTATATTCCTTACTCCTAACACCTTAGCCCTCTGTGCAGTCAGTAAACAATGGCTCCTGATTACTTACATTATTCGGGGAAACACAAGCAACTCTTGCCAGCTTTACCCGGAAAAGACAACAAGACCATTCAAAACTAAATTGTTAATTACAACCAATAACAATACAAATGAAATGTAATAGATTCACCAATATGGTACATGAACGTGTACAGATCACGCAACACAACTTGACGAAACACACAAGCAAACGCGCGCTATCGCACAAAGACAAAACATTAAAGTTAAATCAAATCACGTGAAATCACAGTGTAAAGCTCTGGGGCCAGATTCACGAAGCAGTTACACAAGCACTTACGAACCTATACATCTTTTTTTCAATCTTTGGCGGCTTTGTTTACAATTAAAAAATAGTTAATGAGCTCCGAAGCACCAGGAGGCTGTTTATAACAATAACAACAGTTGAATGGGAAGTTTTCATGCTTGTAAACTGTTTAATAAATGTAACTAAGGCCGTCAAAGATTGAGGAACGATGTACACGTTCGTAAGTACTTGCGTAACTGCTTTGTGAATCTGGCCCCTGCACCTCAGGGTACAACCCTTGTGACACTGACTTACTCATATCAGATATTGACACAAATATAAGTCGCAACTCCATGTCATCCTTTGCGGACGATACAAAAATCAGCGAGAAAATTACTTCTGTAGAAGACCTTGAAAAACTTCAAGCTCACAAGAATAAAGTCTTCAATTGCGCAACGGAAAATAACATGATGTTTAACAGTTGTAAATTCCAGATACTTTGGTGTGGTAAAAAAAGTAAGACCTTCAGCTTAATGCAGATTACATGTAAAGTATCTGGGCATAATGCTGTACACCATCTAACGTTTAGTGAGCGTAACAAAACGCAGAATCAGCGAGATCAAATATAGGATGGATAGGGATACCAACATAATGTTCATACTATTAAAAGTCACTTGTGTACGCCTTGAGTACTGCTCGGTACTCACTTTCCCCCTTCAGAGCAGGAGAGATCTCTGAAGTAGGGGGGAATACGGACAATATATACGGCATACATAGACACGATAAAGTACAGTCTCAAAGCTCTCAAAATATACTCTCTGGAAAGGATAAAGATATATCACATAATATATCCATGTAAGATACTGGAAGGACAGGTCTCAAATGTTTACAGCAAAGAAACATACTGGAGCGATAGATACTTTAGGAAATGCAGAACAGACACAGTGAAAAGTAATGGTGCCATAGTCACAATCACAAAACACTGTACGGACATCAGAGGTCCCCCGGCTGTTTAATATCCTCTCAGCAAACGTAAGAAATACTGCCGGTACGAGAGTGGACATGTTCAAGACAAATTTAGACACGGTCCTTCAAACAGGACCAGATCAACCGGTTTGAAATGGATCTGGGCCTGAGTGCCGCTGCTAGCAACAGCCTGTTGGACCAAGTTATTACATGTCAAGCCAGGCCTCGGGCCGGGTTTGGGGAGAAGATCAACTCCCAGAACTCATTAGTAGGCATCCATCAGTCTCAGGAGACTATGGAGTTGCACTCTGGGGTCGGCCTGGTCTGGAGTGGCCTCATCAGGGCGCAAAGCCAGGGTAGGTTGATATGGGGAAGAAGCTGTTACCCCAGGCAGCAGGTCCCCCCTCTCCACGGCGCTGAAAGTCTCCATAACCAGTCTCCAGAACTCATTACAAGTTCTTTAATATTACAGGTAAAAACAAACTAAAAATAATAATAATAAAAATCTTGCAGATGCCAAACAAACCATCTCTGCAGATGCCAAACAACACCCCCACCCCCTCCCCCCTCCCCTAACGATGTGACACTGCCCTCGGTGAGGTGGTGCCAAGCCAAGAGGAGTTAATGAGCCCTAATGTCTTTCCCGTGTTGAGGCGTCCCTGACCAATCACAGACAGATTATCATCAACAGGGAACAACACCCGTCAATTATGTCCACATCTCAACCTTTGAAGCCACAACATTTGAGACAACTCTGGAACATTTATAAATAGAGTATACTTAAAAATTCTTGATCCATGTGTTCCCCCTTCCCTGAGAGCATAAAGGTGACCGCTAATATTGGTGCAACGTTATGCATACGTATTTGCAAGATATACTTATATTGTACATATATACATACACAAGCACTCTTGATACTTGCATTAGGCATAAGTGCACTCGCATACATAAGCGCTTACACCACTCGCTGACATGCATTAAACATTAACACATTTGCACAAGACATCATCCCTAAGAGGAGCAGCTGTCGTCATATACTGTGGGCGAACAACTCCTTCCTTCACAAGACGATATATATATATATATATATATATATATATATATATATATATATATATATATATATATATATATAACTGAAAACACACACCCCAGAAGTGACTCGAACCCATACAGCCAGGAGTAACGCAACTGGTATGTACAGGACGCCTTAATCCACTTGACCATCTCGACTGGACATCTCCTTTTGTCCGGTCGAGATGGTCAAGTGGATTAAGGCGTCCTGTACATACCAGTTGCGTTGCTCCTGGCAGTATGGGTTCGAGTCACTTCTGGGGTGTGAGTTTTCAGTTGCATATAGTCCTGGGGACCATTCAGGCTTGTTCGCATATATATATATATATATATATATATATATATATATATATATATATATATATATATATATATATATATATATATATATATATATATATATATATATCAGCCCGTCCTCCAAAAATGGGGTGGTAAATGTAAGAAGACAAATAAGTGCAATTATGTACTATTCATAGCAGTTAGGAATTGTACTTATTTTCACTTAGTATTAAATCGTACTGTCAAATATGTTGTGAATATTTGAGTTTACCTGAAAAACTGAAAAGAAAACCACAACCTCACCTAACCGTCTTAGTTTTTGAAGATAATAATTGTATTGCTTCTTAATTACAATTAGTACTTAACTTATAGCTATATTGATATTACAGTTTTATAAAACTAATAAAACAAAACTAAAATATATCAATAAATTGTAAAGTAACTCAGGATATTTTAAAATTTTGTATAAAGTCTATATTGTTTAATTAACCTGAAAAAGAAATTCCTGATATTTAAAACTTGTGTATCGTAAGTCGAAATTGAAAACGTCATCCTAAAATTCTGAGTGACTTAACAGAAAACGAGAATTATTAAAGCGGGGGAGGGAGTTGGGTCAATGTAACAGCCCCATAAGTGCAATTATGCACTGCTTATTACAGTAAGAAAGTGTACTTATTACACTTAGTATTAAATCGTACTGTCAATTCGGAGGATGGGTTGATATATATATATGTCGTACCTAGTAGCCAGAACGCACTTCTCGGCCTACTGTGCAAAGCCCGATTTGCCTAATAAGCCAAGTTTTCATGAATTAATTGTTTTTCGACTACCTAACCTACCTAACCTAACCTAACCTATCTTTTTCGGCTACCTAACCTAACCTAACCTATAAAGGTAGGTTAGGTTAGGTTAGGTAGGGTTGGTTAGGTTTGGTCATATATCTACGTTAATTTTAACACTAATAAAAAAAATTGACCTCATACATAATGAAATGGGTAGCTTTATCATTTCATAAGAAAAAAATAGAGAAAATATATTAATTCGTGAAAACTTGGCTTATTAGGCAAATCGGGCCTTGCATAGTAGGCTGAGAAGTGCGTTCTGGCTACTAGGTACGACATATATATATATATATATATATATATATATATATATATATATATATATATATATATATATATATATACATATATATATATATATACATATATATATATATATATATATATATATATATATATATATATATATATATATATATATATATATATATATACACCGAGGGATATATTTCAGTTATCGATGTAAATATCATAAATACAGTTTACTGTAAACTTGAACTATGACCACGAGAAAAGTGTACTTGCTGGTAGGTCAGCCAGCTACTGTGGTAGCCTTAATAACCAGTCAGAGGTTGACAGCCCATCAGAAAATATTCCCCACCATTCCCTTGAATTCCCCCTAACTGATTATTAGTGCTGGCGTGCTGTGGCGTGGGTACAATCAGTGCTGGCGTGCTGTGGCGTGGGTACAATCAGTGCTGGCGTGCTGTGGCGTGGGTACAATCAGTGCTGGCGTGCTGTGGCGTGGGTACAATCAGTGCTGGCGTGCTGTGGCGTGGGTACAATCAGTGCTGGCGTGCTGTGGCGTGGGTACAATCAGTGCTGGCGTGCTATGACGTGGGGCACAATCAGCACTGCTGATTGTGCCCTCGTCACAGCAAACTCGCCAGCAATTTCACCCGCCGTCAGGTGCGATGCCTTGGTTATCAGGCGTCACACCAACTCGGTCAATTTGACTTCAGTGATACTCGTAAACCAAACGATTGTGCTCGTAACTCGGTGCTCGGGAACGTGTTCTCGAGGAACTGTAGTGGGGTACAATCCGTCCTGACGGGCATGACCAGGACTTGGGTAGATAGAGGTGCTGGCATGGTGTGGATACAGCAGGTGAGAATATCTGTATGTACTACCAATGTTTACTTGAAGATAGAGCATCGTTCCTGGTGCCTGCCTTCAAGCCATTGGTCTCCTGTTAGCAGGCTTAAAGCTTTCCCTTACCATAGCTCATGGTAAGCCTTAACCCTCCTAGTTTCCCCTGGAACACGATCTGCCAATCTGTTACCAACTAGGTTCACAATACTGCTGGTTGAACAGTTGAACAGAGGCGAACATTTAAGGGCTGGCCCCCCAGTCAATTCTCCCTAGGCTTGAATCTAGATGAAAACGCTTGCTAGGGAGGGATTCAGTGCGCTACCACTTCGAGGCCAGGGAATTAATTTAAACCCCACGTACTCTCGCTCTGTTCATATTGAGTATTTAACAGGTGAGCAATGCTCTACGAAGAAAATAAAATGGACAGTGGCAACGTATTCTAACACTGTTCTAATGATCCGCTCCGAGGACATTATCAGGTGGGGAATTTGACTGCGGCGGTACATCTGTCAAATGATAACGCAGGTGTCCTAAGGCCAGCTCAGCGTGGACAGAAACCTCGCGCAGAGCAAAAGGGCAAATGCTGGCTTGATCCTGATTTTCAGTACGAATACGGACTGCGAAAGCAAGGCCTATCGATCCTTTTAACTTTAGGAGTTTTAAGCAAGAGGTGTCAGAAAAGTGTCCATGTCCAGCGTGCTAAAGGCCTCCTTGTCCAGGTGGCACGGATGTATTCGTTTGCCTTGTTCGGGTAGAATGTAGACACAGTAGTCGCTTCTGTATATATTTATTGAGTGAGACAACAAGGTATATATCTGGCCAGCCGAGGTCCTTCTACTCTGAGTCTGTGAGGATAACTGAGGCTGCTGGGAGCATGGCTTGATGCTCCTCTGTCTGGCATGACGTCAGAGGCCTACTTGCCTGTGATTGGTTACATTTCAACTGACATAGAATTTGAGTATAACAGATGGTCGCCACATTCGTGTTTGGCTCTCATCATGTTGTGTAAATGTGCAAAAGCCTAAGATGACAGTCTTGGTGAATGTCTGCTCTCCTCTCTCCTTTTACCGTCTCAGACACACGACTCTCATAAACGGAGCTTAGTCCAAGTGGGTCACTAATGGATGTGGCCTGCCCCACGACTCCGTCTTGTGACTTCTCTTGTTTACCATATATAAATGACAAACAGGATTCTAGAGCAGCATTACCAAATTGCAGATACAAAAATACTACAAAAAATGACTCAAAAATTACCACAAGATGATAGGCTTTTAAAATGGATAACAAATTAACAGATTCGGTTTATTGTTGACAAATACAGGGTTCTGCCCCTGGTTAATGATAACAGTTACCAGATACCATCTGGACCAAATGGATAGTGCCAAATCTGAGTGCTAAACCCTACCTGTTATGATAAGCAGAGATCTTGAGCCAAAATATTGATGTGCAAATGTTCTAAATACGGCAAATAGGATACCGAGATCCATATCTTAGAAGCGTTAGCATTAAGACATCAAATGTTATTCTTAAGCTTTCTCTTACCCTTGTTAGGACCCATTTAGATTATGCAATTCAGCTTAAGTTACCATTCTCAAGTCACAATCGACTTGAGAATGGTCCAGGACGGACCGAAACGTCGACGTCCCTTCATTTTCTAGTGTGTGGATTGGTCAACATACTTCAGCCACGTTATTGTGACTCCTCGCCTGCAGGTGTCTGGCACTCACCAGAACGCAAGTTCAAGTCACTCCATTGTCCCCAAATTATTTTCATTGATATATCACTCCATTGTGATTTCATTACGATCAAAGTGGGGCCTAAGAGTGTGAACGTCATTAGGCCCGAGTGTGGTCCGGTGTGGTGTGCGAATGTAAAACCCTAGTTGGGCTTCGGTTTGGGGCCTCCAGAACCTTGCAGAGAACTCAGTAGAGTTCTGGTTTGGTCGACTTCTTGTACCATCGGGACAGAGTCGGTTAAGACAGGCGTCTGGAAATCACCAGAACGCAAGTTCTGCTCACTCCAATACCTCAAAATGCCTAGTTCCTTGTCCGAAACTCGGAAAAGAATCACACTGCGTAAATATTATATATATATATATATATATATATATATATATATATATATATATATATATATATATATATATATATATATATGCAACAACGATCCCAAAAACACTGATCCAAATATGTAGAAAAACCACATGAGAAAAATAGAGAACGCTTGTAGCGTTTTCGGCTTAATTCGCCTCCATCGTGTATATATATATGTAGATATATATCAGGAATTTCCTTAAGTACTTTCGTATTTAATAATACATCTTCAGAAGGGTGAGTTACAAGTAAAAAGATCTGGACATATATAGGTAGGAGAGAGGTGAAGTGATGTGAGGTACAATGATCATAATTTATGACTGGGATTGGGTGGGTATGAATAGGAGCAACATCCTAGGGGCCAATAGGCCCATACATGGATAATAATAGCATTACATAGAGAATATTAACAATGAATTAGTGAGACAAATGTGTATCAATGATCCTACTCAAATCGCCCTTTAACCGATTTATCAAAAATGGATCTAAATTATATAAGCCACTGCTAATGTTCAAATTACATGATATTGTAATCTGTATAAAAGCAGATTCAATTATGTTCCTATTGAAAGTGTTTACAATTCGTTATTGAAGAAACCATCTCCCAATCAATTTAGTGAGAATTTTCTGACAAATGAACAAACAAAGCATTAGACAATTGGCCATGTCTTACAGAGTATTTATGTTGCGAAATTCTACATTTCAAGTCTTTACATGTTTGCCCAACATAGAACCTATTTCAGTCTTTACAAGGTATTTTATAACTGACACAATTATCACTACGAGGGCTGTTTCTAAATAATTGTTTACCAAAAGTATTTTCGTAGTTAAACAATACATGTATATCAAAACGTTTCAAGGCCTTGAGCATATTGTCAACCCCAGAAAAATATGGTAAACATAACACATTCTTTGGACGCATTTTCTCACTGCATATATTATTATAATATGTACGACGTGGTTTGCTACGGCAAACTTCCAAAATACTCAGTGGATAACAAAGCTTGAGACCAATAGAATCAATATTCTTTAACTCTTCATCTAAGAATTCTGGACTAACAACCCGAAGAGCTCTTAGATACATAGAGGAAAAATATGATTTTTTCACATTGTATCTATGCCCTGAAAAATAATGAAAATAAGATAAATTATTCGTAGGCTTTCTGTAGACACTAAACTTTAGTGAAAATTCTTCCCTGTGAAAAAGTATATCTAAGAATGGCAAACATTTATCATTTTCAGTCTCCCTAGTAAATTTTATAGAGGTGACTTCATCATTAAGTTTAGCTACAAATTCCTCTGTATTTACATCTGTAGGCCATATCCAAAAAATATCATCAACATATCTAAACCATGGAATGATTCCAGGGGTAATTTTTGAAACAAATTTCTTTTCGAAGAATTCCATGTACAAGTTTGAAAGCAATAGCGATAATGGATTCCCCATTGCCATTCCAAAAGTCTGTAAATAATACTCATTATTAAGGGTAAATTTACATTCCTTTATGCACAACGTAACAAGATTGACAACAATATCAGTAGATAGAGGTAAAACACGATTCATTAATTCATAAGCAAGATAATCAAGAATATCATCAACAGGCACCTTTGTAAACAAAGAACAAATGTCAAAACTGATTAACTTGACATCAGGAGTGATAGAAACACCATTCAGTTTGTTAACTAATTCAAGAGAACTGGTCAAATGAGAGGAGGAAATAGTTCCTAACAATGGGGATAAGCCTATGGTAAGCCATTTAGTAAGCTTTCTAAATCTCTTACCAAAATCTTATCCCCAGTGTCAGGAACTATTTCCACTTCTCATTTGATCATATGAAGAAACTATTAAAGTGTTCAGAGAGGATCTGAACACTTTATATATTTAACACTTCATTTATTTATTAAAGCATAACAATACGGAATATTTCTACAATAAATATTTTAATGACTTGTTTGGCAACTGTGCCACAGACAGGCCTCCCCCCCCCCCCAACCCCCTCAAATATAAACCAATAAACGCCACAGATGACAGCTAAACAATATTTATTCACCCCGACCTTTAGTCCCATGAACAAAACAAGACCAACACATTTTCCCAATATATATTTGAGCAGTTACAGTCCCCGTGTCTTATGCAAATGGCAAATATCTTGAGCCAATACATCAAAGCTGAGTGAAAATTGCAGCAGGTGAGACAAGAGTCAGAAAAACAGCAGTCTGAACGGCTCGTCAGTCACACAACGATTACTGAAGTTTCTCTAATACGTCTGAACATCCTGTTGGACCACCGCAAAGGCCAGTCTGGATTCACCAGCAGACGAAGAGCGATTACACGCGATTTATTTAACGACCACAACCAATGTGTAAGTGAAATCGCAGAAAGTTTCAGGGGTAAAAACTCCACTTATGGAGGTTGCGGTCGAATGCAAAGTAGCCGTGACTTGACACGGGTGAAGTTACAGCGGTCGTTAGATGGATTGTTGAGATGCTCATGTCTAGTGATGGCTTGCCAGGAAGGTGAACTGCCTGCTTGGTGTGTGACTTTAAATGGAGGATACAAGCAAGCGGGGGCCCCCCTCCCTCGGTGGAGGGTACAGCACGCGGCCCCCTCCCCCTCTGTGGAGGGTACAGCACGCGGCCCCCCCCTCGGTGGAGGGTACAGCACGCACCCCCCCCCCGCGGTGGAGGGTACAGCACGCGGCCCCCCCCTCGGTGGAGGGTACAGCACGCGGCCCCCCCCTCGGTGGAGGGTACAGCACGCACCCCCCCCTCGGTGGAGGGTACAGTACGCGCCCCCCCCCCTCGGTGGAGGGTACAGTACGCGCCCCCCCCTCGGTGGAGGGTACAGCACGCGCCCCCCCCCTCGGTGGAGGGTACAGCACGCGGCCCCCTCCCCCTCGGTGGAGGGTACAGCACGCACCCCCCCCCTCGGTGGAGGGTACAGTACGCGGCCCCCTCCCCCTCGGTGGAGGGTACAGCACGCGCCCCCCCCCCTCGGTGGAGGGTACAGCACGCGCCCCCCCCTCGGTGGAGGGTACAGCACGCGGCCCCCTCCCCCTCGGTGGAGGGTACAGCACGCATCCCCCCCTCGGTGGAGGGTACAGTACGCGGCCCCCTCCCCCTCGGTGGAGGGTACAGCACGCACCCCCCCCTCGGTGGAGGGTACAGCACCCGGCCCCCCCTCGGTGGAGGGTACAGCACGCGGCCCCTCCCTTTCGGTGGAGGGTACAGCACGCGGGGCCCCCTTCCTCTCGGTGGAGGGTACAGCACGCGCCCCTCCCTCTCGGTGGAGGGTACAGCACGCGGCCCCTCCCTCGGTGGAGGGTACAGCACGCGGCCCCTCCCTCGGTGGAGGGTACAGCACGCCCCTCCCCCTACTTGGTGGAGGGTACAGCACGCGGCCCCCACCCTCGGTGGAGGGTACAAATACCCCCAAAATGTATAGCACAGGAAGTAACAATTTGATGGTTACAATAAGATTATAACCTGTAGAACCTGATCAGATTTGACGGCATTAAGGTGGAAGGAGGAGAGTACACACGGTGTACTAGTGTACTACACACCTAGTTGTGCTTGCGGGGGTTGAGCTCTGGCTCTTTTGGCCCGCCTCTCAACTGTCAATCAATTAACTGTTGTTTTTCCTCACACACACACACCACCAGGAATCAGCCCATAACAGCTGTCTATAACTCCCAGGTACCTATTTACTGCTAGGTGAACAAGGGCGTCAGAGTGAAAGAAATTCTGCCCATTTGTTAATGCCATCACCGGGGATCGATCCCCGGTCCCTAGGATTACGAATCCCGAGCGCTGTCCACTCACCCATCAAGCCCCCACAAGTGTCCTACACCATACTCTACACACAGTGTCCTCCACCATACCAGCACCGTCGTGAAATGATCTTAAAGAAAAATATGACTTCTTTCCCATCTTTCTCAATTACCCTTTCCCACTCCCCTTCCCTTTCCGCTCGGAATCCCTTACATCAATCACACAACTTTAAACAAGATCTGTAAAATATGGAACGTGTGTTGAAACGTCCCTCTGACCCATACACACGCCCCATTAATGGATTATCACCCGCTGATTATCGGAACAAAGAACGGGTTATCACAAATTAAGATATAGATCTATACTTATACTTATATACCCCAGGGCACAGTCCTGGACTGTGCCCTGGGGGTACAGAAATTTTCACTGTGATTGGACTTGATTTTATTTGATTGACTGTTACTCTTTACATTCTATTTGACAGAAAATGGAAAATCCAAAGCCTACCTTACCCATTATTCTTATTGATCTCATTTTATGGGCTATCACTCCATGGTCACACTTGTCAAATGCCTTTTCATAATGTGTGTATACCACATACACAGACTTTGAAAAGGCATTTGGTAAGGGTGACCACGGAGTCTGCATTTTGTATTTCTTCTAATCCTTCCGTGATTTTGTCATAGCGGTTGAGTATATGCGTAAGACTGAACCTTCCCGTTCTGAATCCACGTTGACCTGGGTTGTAAAGGTCATTATTCCCCATAAAACTGGTGATCCATAAATCCCTAGATCCGCAACCACATATTCCTCAACCTCAGACCTCCGGTTCCACAACAGAAGACAAACCCCAGACTCCACAACAGAAGACCTCCAGACCCCACAACAGAAGACCTCCAGACTCCACAACAGAAGACAAACCCCAGACCCCACAATAGAAGACCTCCAGACCCACAACAGAAGACAAACCCCAGACTCCACAACAGAAGACCTCCAGACCCACAACAGAAGACAAACCCCAGACCCCACAACAGAAGACCTCTAGACCCACAACAGAAGACCTCCAGACTCCACAACAGAAGACCCCCAGACCCCACAACAGAAGACCTCCAGACCCCACAACAGAAGACAAACCCCAGACCCCACAACAGAAGACAAACCCCAGACCCCACAACAGAAGACCTCCAGACCCCACAACAGAAGACAAACCCCAGACCCCACAACAGAAGACCCCCAGACCCCACAACAGAAGACAAACCCCAGACCCCACAACAGAAGACCCCCAGACCCCACAACAGAAGACCTCCAGACCCCACAACAGAAGACAAACCCCAGACCCACAATAGAAGACCTGCAGACCCCACAACAGAAGACAAAGCCCAGACCCCACAACAGAAGACCCCCAGACCCCACAACAGAAGACCCCCAGACTCCACAACAGAAGACCCCCAGACCCCACAACAGAAGACAAACCCCCAGACCCTACAACAGAAGACCCCCAGACCCACAACAGAAGACAAACCCCCAGACCCCACAACAGAAGACAAACCCCAGACCCACAACAGAAGACCCAGACTCCACAACAGAAAACAAACCCCAGACCCACAACAGAAGACAAACCCCAGACCCACAACAGAAGACCCCCAGACCCCACAACAGAAGACCCCCAGACCCCACAACAGAAGACCCCCAGACCCACAACAGAAGACAAACCCCAGACCCACAACAGAAGACCCCCAGACTCCACAACAGAAGACCCCCAGACTCCACAACAGAAGACAAACCCCAGACCCCACAACCGTAAATTCCCAGACCCCACAACCCCGCAGTCCTACAACTACAGGGGTCACAGCCCCAACACTGCAGTGCCTCTACACAAGTCAAGAAAAGGAATGTGTCAATCGTATATTTTTAATATCGTTGATGGACTCTATAAACCACCACCACCATGGTGTCCAGTGCGGTCATTCCAGTTCGCTGGTTCACTTGTCGTCCCCCACGGGAAAGTAAAACTGGCTTGAATCACCGAGTTAAGAAGACATTTTGCTCAGCCATAAATATTTAACTGCGCAGACGTCTGCATCACGTGCGGTGTTTTATATACAGAGGGATACTACTCGGCCCTGCCAGGAATGGTTATCTTGAGGTTATCTTGAGATGATTTCGGGGCTTTAGTGTCCCCGCGGCAACCCGTTCTCGCACTTTCTTTCTGTCAATATTGACTTATTAAATAAGTGCGTATGTGACTGTGCGAGAACGGGTTGCCCCGCGGCCCGGTCCTCGACCAGGCCTCCACCCCCAGGAAGCAGCCCGTGACAGCTGACTAACACCCAGGTACCTATTTTACTGCTAGGTAACAGGGGCATAGGGTGGAAGAAACTCTGCCCATTGTTTCTCTCCGGCGCCCGGGATCGAACCCGGGACCACAGGATCACGTGAACAGTGTGCTGTCCGCTCGGCCGACCGGCTCCCCATAAAATAGTGGAACGTCCGTGCATATCTCTTAATCTAGATTTCGTGTAGGCACGAATTCGATTTGCTTGTGGATCTATTGTAGTAATCGTTTAGGAATATACGCAAAAATAGTATCTTTTAGATGGCGTATGTTTCTTTGCTAGTCAACTGGGGTGAACATTGATAGCAGAGAAGAATGAAGTCAAAGTCAATATTCTTTAATGGTGACTCAAATCCTGTTTGGAGTATACTTTTATACACAAATGTTTATATTACCAACTGCTTCATTATACCGTTCTGACAACACATGATTATTTTCAAGAGGTAAAAAGCACCATTCAGCAACGTGGATATAACATATCTCCATCATGTTGACGTTCATGTCCCTAGCTAGCTCGACCCCTACCATGATACGACTGTCGCTTTCCCAACCTGCCTCCCTCCCTCTCTCTCTCTCCCTCCCTCTCTCTCTCTCTCCCTCCCTCCCTCTCTCTCTCTCGCCCTCCCTCTCTCTCTCTCTCGCCCGTTCTCCCTCCCTCCTTCCCTCCCTCTCTCTCACCCTTCCTCCCTCTCTCTCGCCCGCTCTCCCTCCCTCCCTCTCTCTCGCCCGCTTTCCCTCCCTCCCTCCCTCCCTCCCTCCCTCCCTCCCTCCCTCCCTCCCTCCCTCCCACTCTCTCGCCCTCCATCCCTCCCTCTCTCTCGCCCTCCCTCCCTCCCTCTCTCTCGCCCTTCCTCCCTCTCTCTCGCCCGCTCTCCCTCCCCTCTCTCTCGCCCGCTCTCCCTCCCTCCCTCCCACTCTCTCGAACCCCCTCGCACTCTCTCGCCCTCCCTCCCTCCCTCCATCTCCCTCCCGTTACAAGCAGACCTGATCACGCTGATCTCGGACCAAGACGGACATCGTACTGTATAATTAAACACCAGCTGTCGCTCCGGGGAATAATAATAATAGCGGAACGAGGGAGTAGTGTGGCAAACCTTCTCCCTCATGGGGTCACAAAACATTACTGGAGATAAAAGGCGGACAATTGAGGAGTGGTTCCTCACTGCTGCTTAAACATGCTGACAGTAATGTTCATTTTAACGTGGTTACCCCTCCCTTCACTCCAGATTATACCTCTCACCTTAATATTGACAAGCCGAATAATTCATTTTGGCATCCAGTTAAGGATGTTTAATTGGTCGTAAAGAGGTTAACTGCCCAAGTGCTTTGTCTCCTGCTGATAATATCGCCCTCGAAAAAATATTATTCCATGCGTAAATGTGTTTAGAGACGGCACTTTGTTGTGTGTATTTAGGTGAGGGAGAGAGTGGTTGGTGCCGCTGTTGGTGTGAGTGGTTGGCGAGGTTGGTGCCCCTGTTGGTGTGAGTGGTTGGCGAGGTTGGTGCCCCTGTTGGTGTGAGTGGTTGGCGAGGTTGGTGCCCCTGTTGGTGCTGGGGGAGCTGGTCTTAATGGTTGGCAGAGTTGACGTGTGGTATGTCACCTGCCTTCGTGGTCACGTGGCAGCTGGTGGTGCTGTATGGTGGCAGCTGGTGGTGCTGTATGGTGGCAGCTGGTGGTGCTGTATGGTGGCAGCTGGTGGTGCTGTATGGTGGCAGCTGGTGGTGCTGTATGGTGGCAGCTGGTGGTGCTGTATGGTGGCAGCTGGTGGTGTTGTATGGTGGCAGCTGGTGGTGCTGTATGGTGGCAGGTGGAGGTGCTGTATGGTGGCAGCTGGTGGTGCTGTATGGTGGCAGCTGGTGGTGCTGTATGGTGGCAGCTGGTGGTGCTGTATGGTGGCAGCTGGTGGTGCTGTATGGTGGCAGCTGGTGGTGCTATATGGTGGCAGCTAGTGGTGCTGTATGGTGGCAGCTGGTGGTGCTGTATGGTGGCAGCTGGTGGTGCTGTATGGTGGCAGCTGGTGGTGCTATATGGTGGCAGCTAGTGGTGCTGTATGGTGGCAGGTGGTGGTGCTGTATGGTGGCAGCTGGTGGTGCTATATGGTGGCAGCTAGTGGTGCTGTATGGTGGCAGCTGGTGGTGCTGTATGGTGGCAGCTGGTGGTGCTATATGGTGGCAGCTGGTGGTGCTGTATGGTGGCAGCTGGTGGTGCTATATGGTGGCAGCTGGTGGTGCTGTATGGTGGCAGCTGGTGGTGCTGTATGGTGGCAGGTGGAGGTGCTGTATGGTGGCAGGTGGTGGTGCTGTATGGTGGCAGCTGGTGGTGCTGTATGGTGGCAGCTGGTGGTGCTATATGGTGGCAGCTAGTGGTGCTGTATGGTGGCAGGTGGTGGTGCTGTATGGTGGCAGCTGGTGATGCTATATGGTGGCAGCTAGTGGTGCTGTATGGTGGCAGCTAGTGGTGCTGTATGGTGGCAGCTGGTGGTGCTGTATGGTGGCAGCTGGTGGTGCTATATGGTGGCAGCTGGTGGTGCTGTATGGTGGCAGCTGGTGGTGCTGTATGGTGGCAGGTGGAGGTGCTGTATGGTGGCAGCTGGTGGTGCTGTATGGTGGCAGCTGGTGGTGCTGTATGGTGGCAGCTGGTGGTGCTGTATGGTGGCAGCTGGTGGTGCTATATGGTGGCAGCTAGTGGTGCTGTATGGTGGCAGGTGGTGGTGCTGTATGGTGGCAGCTGGTGGTGCTATATGGTGGCAGCTAGTGGTGCTGTATGGTGGCAGCTGGTGGTGCTGTATGGTGGCAGCTGGTGGTGCTGTATGGTGGCAGCTGGTGGTGCTGCCGTCGAAGATGGGCCGTCACACTACTGTTCAGACTAAATGATGTTGACATTAAATCTACTGATGTTAAGTAGTGACTAGTGAGCCTTGTACGTGAATATAAAGGGTCATCTTATGCCCAACCACTTGGGCTGGACGGTAGAGCGAGGGGAGGGGGTCTCGCTTCATGCAGGTCGGCGTTCAATCCCCGACCGTCCAAGTGGTTGGGTACTATTCTTCCCCCCCCCCCGTCCCATCCCAGAACCTTATCCTGACCCCTTCCCAGGGCTTTAAAGTCGCAATGGCTTGGCGCTTTCTTCTGATAGTTCCCTTCCCTTTATATTGCTCGGTGTCACACACACACACACACACACACACACACACACACACACACACACAGATAGGATATTTAACACAAGGGGCACACGCACTAGGGGACACAGGTGGAAACTGAGTGCCCAAATGAGCCACAGAGATATTAGAAAGAACTTTTTTAGTGTCAGAGTGGTTGACAAATGGAATGCATTAGGCAGTGATGTGGTGGAGGCTGACTCCATACACAGTTTCAAGTGTAGATATGATAGAGCCCAGTAGGCTCAGGAACCTGTACACCTGTTGATTGACGGTTGAGAGGCGGGACCAAAGAGCCAGAACTCAACCCCCGCAAGCACAATTAGGTGAGTACAATTAGATAAACACATACACACATGTCTTTATATTCACATAAGTATAGACTGTTAATAAAGTTCTTTACAGTCTATTAAACATCTGAATTGTAAATTATCGTCGGTCACGAGGATTGCTACTCACTGTCGAGTTGAAATCCCTTGCCGGCGGCCTCTTCAACCCTCTCGCCCATGGTAAATGGTTATCTTGAGGATATCTTGAGATGATTTCGGGGCTTTTTAGTGTCCCCGCGGCCCGGTCCTCGACCAGGCTTCCACCCCCAGGAAGCAGCCCGTGACAGCTGACTAACACCCAGGTACCTATTTTACTGCTAGGTAACAGGGGCATAGGGTGAAAGAAACTCTGCCCATTGTTTCTCGCCGGCGCCTGGACTCGAACCCAGGACCACAGGATCACAAGTCCAGTGTGCTGCCCGCTCGGCCAACCGGCTCCCTCGGTGGTCGTTAGAGATGCTGGGAAGGCAGTCACTCGTAACAAGGAGGTCTTTGGCACTGCATAATATCTAACCACTCGGATAGTTATATAAAACTCAGACACACTTTCCAATGAGAACCAAACAGGAGGGGACAAGGCCTTGCTGCCCGAAAGACTTTATCTACATTGGAAGATACAGTCCGTTTCCTATCTTCATGGCTTGTCGAAAGGCTTCATAATATATTCCATTGCTTTCCAAGTGACTGAAGTGCCCACACACTCCACAAGGAAGCATTCTTCCTTTGAAGAAAGGCAGGGCAATTAGTGCCATACTTGAGATTCTTCAGCATCCAATCGGACAGTCAGCCTATCACCTTCAGTAAACTAGATGACATACACAAAACAAGAAGATAGAATTTGTATAAAAAAAACAAAATAAATGCTATAGAGGAATTCATCCAATTTATTGTCAAACTACAGAGAACAAAGCATGTAGATCAATGTACGAGGAACTAAGAATATACAAAAATTAGTAAATAAATGGAAGATGAGAAGAAATACTGATGTTTGAGAAAGCAGGAAAATCCAAGAACTATCCCAAACTGTTATAGACAACATTAAGAAGCTCAGTGGAGATGCTGGAACGTCCTAACGAAACATAAGACGAGCCAAAGAACAACTTCCGGGGTCATTAACCAAAACCTGAGAAGGCAGAAGGTGGCACACGACATGTTGGGACGTACACATCTGACAGTACTGATGTCACTAAGGAAGTACACACAGCTGGGGAAGTACACACAGGTGAGGAAGTACACACAGCTGAGGAAGTACACACAGGTGGGGAAGTACACACAGCTGAGGAAGTACACACAGCTGAGGAAGTACACCCAGGTGAGGAAGTACACACAGCTGGGGAAGTACACACAGCTGGGGAAGTACACCCAGGTGAGGAAGTACACACAGCTGAGGAAGTACACACAGGTGGGGAAGTACACACAGCTGAGGAAGTACACACAGCTGAGGAAGTACACCCAGGTGAGGAAGTACACACAGCTGGGGAAGTACACACAGCTGGGGAAGTACACCCAGGTGAGGAAGTACACACAGCTGAGGAAGTACACACAGGTGGGGAAGTACACACAGCTGAGGAAGTACACACAGCTGAGGAAGTACACACAGCTGAGGAAGTACACACAGCTGAGGAAGTACACACAGCTGAGGAAGTACACACAGCTGAG
Organism: Procambarus clarkii; assembly: GCF_040958095.1. NCBI lineage: Eukaryota > Metazoa > Arthropoda > Malacostraca > Decapoda > Cambaridae > Procambarus > Procambarus clarkii. The sequence goes on from NC_091174.1 coordinate 11,850,254, forward strand.
GAAGTACACACAGCTGGGGAAGTACACACAGCTGAGGAAGTACACACAGCTGAGGAAGTACACACAGCTGAGGAAGTACACACAGCTGACTGAACTACACGCAACAGAAAATGATGGAAGGGTCAGAAGTTGGTCTGGGGAAACTTCGATAAACATAATTACAGACTTCCTCTCCCAGACTACGGAACAATAATTTAAAATTATTTTATCCCGTCCACATTACCGTCTACCGGTCTGTATCTCCACAGAACATCACGCGCCTTTATCACTAATTCTATCTTATCTATCTGTGAAAATTAATGTCAAAACTGGACATACAAATTTAGCAACAAGTGCTAGATTTTCGCCAGTTTTCTATAATTTCTATCATTACACTTAAAATCCATTTTACTTAAAATTATATTAAATAACCTTTAGAAATTTTTAGCGAGATTTGTTGGGTCATTTTGTTAATATTTTGATTAGCGTTTTACTCTTGAGTGGAGCAAATAAATCAAGTTGGCTCAATGCAATGACTCAATCTGCCACTACACAAAAGACTTGGCCTGTGCAGACGAGGAGTCACAATAACGTGGCTGAAATATGTTGACCAAACCACACACTGGAAAGTGAAGGGACGACGACGTTTCGGTCCGTCCTGGATCATTCTCGACTTGAGAATGGTCCAGGACGGACCGAAACGTCGTCGTCTCTTCACTTTCTAGTGTGTGGTTTGGTCGACTCGGCCTGCCACTACACAACAGACTCGGCCTGCTATTCAGCACGTCCTCCAAACAAAGACCCAAAAGTGATTCCATGCACCCGCCAAACCCGCTGTTTATGAATGAAAAACGGTTTACACACGACTCACAACTGATTTCGTTCGAACACTTCCGGAACAAGTGCTTCACTGACGAATTCTGTTCGAACCACAACGCTGTAAATGCTTCACCTACGTACTACAAATACAAATAATCGCCAACAGAGCCTTAACACCTAACCTAACTTATGTCTATATATACACAATATGCTAATATATTATAATATTAATTTATATTTGAGAAAATTCCCGTTTTGAATGAACAGCATGTACAAATTTATGAATGCGTCTGTGGGGTCGACCGCTGGATGTAATGGACTTGAGTCGAGGACGGGTTGCTGCCACTACACAAAAGTATGATAATTATGATGCTAGCTACTGGAGAAGGGTCAAGCATTAATTACCTTCCCAGATGACTATCTCCACACTTTACCTGGAAAAAGAAAAACACTTACAGTAAAAAACCTGGACATTTAAGAGGGAATAAATAGGATTTGTTTTGCAAATCCTGAACATAAAAAGTATATAATATCCGAGAAACATCACACTAAACTAACAGTAACTAACAGGCCGACTCATCAGCACTGATATATTGCTATATTAGTAAACCAAACTACCGTCATCGGCGATAGTAGTTAGCTAGTTTAGTTCATTTATTATGCACCCCATACCCATTTTGTGGGCGGTAGTGGAAAGGGTTACAGAAGCAAGTAATGGGCTCAGGGACTGAACCCCACAATTCATGTAGCTAAGCAAGTTACAATCTTGAAGAGCTAGACGGCTCGTTTAGTGAAAAGTTGCAACTACTTGACCACCTCGTTATTGGTTTAGTGCCCGGGGTCAAACAGCCTGGTAAGGCCACTTGTCAAACTAGTCTGTAGTTGAGGACTGACGGGCTGGCTCTGATGGCTATTCATAGCCAACCATTTTGGCGAATTTGGGGCGTTACATGAATCACTGTAATGTTGGTGCTGGGCCCTTAAAGCTCTTCTAAGGTCGGGTTTGGTCCACACGCAAGCTGTTTCTTACGGGCTCACCATAGCCCGTGCTACTTGGAATTTTTGGTTCTGAGTTACTGGATCTAAAACAACACACGCAAGCGCTCTGTATGTTTGGTGGGACCAGCGTTCTGTGGTTGTGGCCCTTGTGGCTGTGGCCCTTGTGGCTGTGGCCCTTGTGGTTGTGGCCCTTGTGGTTGTGGCCCTTGTGGTTGTGGTCCTTGTGGTTGTGGTCCTTGTGGTTGTGGCCCTTGTGGTTGTGGCCCTTGTGGCTGTGGTCCTTGTGGCTGTGGCCCTTGTGGTTGTGGCCCTTGTGGCTGTGGTCCTTGTGGTTGTGGCCCTTGTGGTTGTGGTCCTTGTGGTTGTGGCCCTTGTGGTTGTGGCCCCTGTGGTTATGGCCCCTGTGGTTGTGGCCCTTGTGGTTGTGGCCCTTGTGGTTGTGGCCCTTGTGGTTGTGGCCCCTGTGGTTGTGGCCCTTGTGGTTGTGGCCCTTGTGGTTGTGGCCCTTGTGGTTGTGGTCCTTGTGGTTGTGGCCCTTGTGGTTGTGGCCCTTGTGGTTGTGGCCCTTGTGGTTGTGGCCCCTGTGGTTGTGGCCCTTGTGGCTGTGGCCCTTGTGGTTGTGGCCCTTGTGGTTGTGGCCCCTGTGGTTGTGGCCCTTGTGGTTATGGCCCCTGTGGTTGTGGCCCTTGTGGTTGTGGCCCTTGTGGCTGTGGTCCTTGTGGCTGTGGCCCTTGTGGTTGTGGCCCTTGTGGTTGTGGCCCTTGTGGTTGTGGCCCTTGTGGTTGTGGCCCTTGTGGTTGTGGCCCCTGTGGTTGTGGCCCCTGTGGTTGTGGCCCTTGTGGTTATGGCCCCTGTGGTTGTGGCCCTTGTGGCTGTGGCCCTTGTGGCTGTGGCCCTTGTGGTTGTGGCCCTTGTGGTTATGGCCCCTGTGGTTGTGGCCCTTGTGGTTGTGGCCCTTGTGGTTGTGGCCCTTGTGGCTGTGGTCCTTGTGGCTGTGGCCCTTGTGGTTGTGGCCCCTGTGGTTGTGGCCCTTGTGGCTGTGGTCCTTGTGGCTGTGGCCCTTGTGGTTGTGGCCCTTGTGGTTGTGGCCCTTGTGGTTGTGGCCCTTGTGGTTGTGGCCCTTGTGGTTGTGGCCCCTGTGGTTGTGGCCCCTGTGGTTGTGGCCCTTGTGGTTATGGCCCCTGTGGTTGTGGCCCTTGTGGCTGTGGCCCTTGTGGTTGTGGCCCTTGTGGTTGTGGCCCTTGTGGTTATGGCCCCTGTGGTTGTGGCCCTTGTGGTTGTGGCCCTTGTGGTTGTGGCCCTTGTGGTTGTGGCCCCTGTGGTTGTGGCCCCTGTGGTTGTGGCCCTTGTGGTTATGGCCCCTGTGGTTGTGGCCCCTGTGGTTGTGGCCCTTGTGGTTGTGGCCCTTGTGGTTATGGCCCCTGTGGTTGTGGCCCCTGTGGCTGTAGCCCCTGTGGCTGTGGCCCTTGTGGTTGTGGCCCCTGTGGCTGTGGCCCTTGTGGTTGTGGCCCTTGTGGTTGTGGCCCTTGTGGCTGTGGCCCTTGTGGTTGGTAGTACGTATAGAGCAGTTGTTCCCGCTCTCTTTGGTTACTATTTCTTAATACTCAACAGACCTCCAAAGGTTAATCACGACTCATTCGAGTCATTGTCAATGCTTCTAAATAATGCTACAATGCTCGGACCCTCAACTCATCGGCACAAAATGTCCACCAATATCCTAATTTACAATGACACATTATACCGAGGACAGATATGTCACATTTGCAACCCGTTCTCGCACTTTCTTATAGTCAATTTTCAAGGTAAACTAAAATATTCCCAATAAATTAGTATGTCACATATGTACGTATTTAATAAGTCAATATTGACTATAAGAAAGTGCGAGAACGGGTTGCACATTTGTGAAGTGACCAGCTGGAGCGGCGAGAGGGTGTGCTGACTGTGACAACGGTGAAGGAGCACTGTGTGGGTGGTTACGGCCCGGCGGTACACAGTTCCCACCCATGTCCCCCGGGTGAGTTATCTTGCTAACAATACCGGCGAATAATTTACTGGGATGACTCTGGCTGCGTGTGTCTCGTTGATAAGAAACCTACGCACACTACCACTAATTTATCTCTCTTAGGGGTGGAGAGAACCAGTGGGGGGGGGGGGGGGGGAGACAAAGGTCGACCTAGCCAAGGAGATAGAGGCAAAGGCCAGCAGCCAGAGGAACCATTAACCCAGACAGATTCAACACAAGGGAGAAAATGTTGGTAGAAACATTGCTTTTGGGGTACGCAGTGACTTACGCCAAACAGTTCTGATGCTACAGCAACTCAAGTCACTGCTGTTGTAGTTATGATATTTATTCATTAGTTTCTAGACACGATGATCTTTTTACCGACTCCTGTGATTTACCATCAAAACTATTTTCGAGTAACTAGAAAGGTTTATGTTCACTACAATTCTCAGCCGAGGAGGAGGGCAGGTAGCAGGAAGGCAAGGAGGAGGGCAGGTAGGCAAGGAGGAGGGCAGGTAGGCAAGGAGGAGGGCAGGTAGGCAAGGAGGAGGGCAGGTAGGCAAGGAGGAGGGCAGGTAAGAGGGCAGGTAGCAGGAAGGCAAAGAGGAGGAGGGCAGGTAGGCAAGGAGGAGGGCAGGTAGGCAAAGAGGAGGAGGGCAGGTAGGCAAGGAGGAGGGCAGGTAGGCAAGGAGGAGGGCAGGTAGGCAAGGAGGAGGGCAGGAAGCAGGTAGGCAAGATAAACAACAGTGACAGGCAAGAGGAGTTATATCTAAATTAACATATTTCTCTCACGAGAGTCAATGAGTAAGTCCGCACCTCTCTTGAAAGGGTTAATGCCTGGGTTAATGTTAACATATTCCTTCACATTCACGTACTGGACTACTTTAACACTTGTACTTTGTTCTCAAAGTACCAACCAAGTTCCGCACGTTGTTACATCATTGTTCTTGTGGTTACATTATTACTGGTTTTTATTATGATAAGCTAAGCTGGGTGGAGAGTGGCATGTCCAGCTTAGTCTAATACGAATATTGCTATTAATGCGTAGTTATCTAATCATTTGCACAGTATTGCTAGATGTGATCTTTGTGAATAGTTGTTAATGCTTGTGGGTTCTCCACCTGTCATGTCACCAGCTGTGTAGTCACCAGCTGTGTATACTCCAACTTGTTCTGAGAAACTCATTAAGGTCCAAGAATTCGAATGACTTGAAAGTACCAACACAGCTGGTGACAAACCAACCCCAGCTTCTTTATATCTCACGGTTAATTTAGGAAGACGAAGAGGACAAGACAAGAAAGCAACAAGGAGATGAAAGGACAAGTCAGAAGATGACTTTCCCAAGAATGATGACCCTAGCGAGGCCCAAGAGTGATGACCCTAGCGAGGCCCGAGGTAACACACCCTCGTCACAGTCAGACTGATCCGGGAAATGATCGCACACGATGTATTACAGAGTAATGACTCGGTAATAGTGAGAGTAATATGACCTCACGTCCCGTGAGTAATGCCACTGGAGATGATTTGCCAAAACTAATCACAGACGTCAAGTGACAATGATTAATTACCTACTTATGAGTGATGATCAGTGACCTGCAGATGCCCAAGCGAACACATTATGACAAAAAATGAGAGAAATAGATATACAGAAAGAAAAATAAAGACAGAAATATGGTAACAAGAGGTATATATATATTCAAAGATACAGACACATAAATATAATGAGAAACAGGTTTAAAGATAGAGAGACAGAATTACAATGAGAGATACTAGAGACAGGAAGAGCGTGACCAGATACAGGTTTAACTGCGTACTTCAACTCTCAATAACTGAAGACAAACACGCCAGGCTGATAAGGAGTGACACTCCACACCTCCAGCCTCTGAATGCCTCGTCTTATTGTTCACAATAACGACCAGGTGCTCCCTGCAGCTCTCCCTTCATTATCTCAGCTACACGCGGCCTCGCCCCTCACTAATGATCAACCTGATATTAAACTGCGACACGTTCCTTAAGTTGCCGCTAATGGCATCGTGGTCTCGGTGCCTTGACGGTTGTCTAAGACGTAGATATTTGGGTTAATGTTTCTTAGTTCCACAGATGTTAATGGTTGTGACTATTTTAATTTACATATTGTTAGAGGTAATTGTAATGTAACAATTTATATATTGTTATCTTCAAGAGGAAACTAGATGTATTCCTCCAAGGAGTGCCGGATCAACCGGGCTGTGGTGGGTATGTGGGCCTGCGGGCCGCTCCAAGCAACAACCTGGTGGACCAAACTCTCACAAGTCAAGCTTGGCCTCGGGCCGGGCTTGGGGAGTAGAAGAACTCCCAGAACCCCATCAACCAGGTATCAACCAGGTTAATATTCATCCATCTATTGTTGGGTCAGCCTGTGTATTGAAGATACTTATTGGTAATTATCTGGTAACGCCATATATATATTGTGTGTTGGTGCTACTTGCATTAAAACTCGAAATAACTGATTATTATTTTGTCCTTGTATATAAATCAGAGAACAAATATTTTCAGTGAACCACTGAAGATTGACAACACAAATCAGTTCTTAGTGAACCTGACACCAACCTCGACCCGTATATCAGATGTAACCATTAATACAATTGGAGTTTGAAGTAGCCATAAACAGCATACACTCCGCCCCAAGTTCCCGGAATTCTACTTTCACCAAGAATTAGAAAAAAACAGGCCTAAAACACTCAATGGAGACTGAGCCAAGATACCGGTGTCCAGTGTCCAAGATACCGGTGTCATCCCTCCCAAAACAGCAGAGATATTGCCACTCCACAATAGAGATAACAAATTATAGATATACAGCAGAGATAACAAATTATAGATATACAGCAGAGATAACAAATTATATAACGTTAACAAGTACGATCACAAAACACATGACGTTACAACGCTAAATGAACTATGGGGTTCAGTTCTTGAACCAATTATGTACCTCTGTAACCTTTTCCACCACCGCCCACGGGATGGGTATGAGGTGCATAATAAATAAAGAAATTGGTGTATGTATGCATTCAACAATGGGCGTCTTAACAAAATATTAAATATTGCCGCATACCACAAAATACACATAGGCCTAATTAAACAACCTAACCTATGCCCTTAAATGAAGCCAAGCCAATGGCAGATGCCTACAATTGGTGCCAGACCTTATGACGGTCTAGCATCAATAGCAAGGACACACGCCATTAGCGACAGAATCATATTCTGTTGATTGATAGTTGAGAGGCGGGACCAATGAGCCAGAGCTCAACCCCCGCATGCACAACTAGTTGAGTACACTAGGTGAGTACACTGACAAGGATCTCTTCCACTGGCATATGCCATATATTTCCAACCTTCATTATATCCACATAACGCACTTTTCGGCTATTTTCTTCCCTGCGCATTACACTATCGTTACATATACCGATTCCATGCTGCAAATTCTAACTGGCATTATTGATCTATCATTTATAATGATTTTAAAACAATTTTTCTGAATAAAAATAACTATCATATCATATTTTCTAAAGTTATCCTTTCTTGGGCAAACCTTCCGGAAAAAAGAAAATGGACACGCGCGCTACAATTGAAGAAAACGACTTTTACTTAAGGTATAACTATGTAGAAGAGAGAGCATTAATTTCTGCTAGTTTTTGCTTTGACCTACCTATCCTACTTTCCTAGAATTTAGATATGAAATATTAACTGGAAATAACAACAAATTCACTCAATATAATTATATAATATATCATATTATATACTAAATAACAATGCAATGTAACTAGACGTATAGACAAGGCAACGGGGAAGCAGTTTACCTGTATGAGAGACGTGGCCTGAGCGACGTGTAGGACTCCAGGAGGTCCGGACACTCCAGATACGCAGCCCCGTCGGTAAGATCCAGCCAGCCGGGGTCATCGTCCTCATCTTCGGGTTGGAAGCGCGGAGGTGGGGCTAGGAGGGGGCCGTGGGATCGGCCCCCCGAGGCCCCCAATCCACTGTGGGCAGCTAGGGACGATGGGTCCACATAAGGGGTAGTGCCATCCTCATCCCCATCATCCTCAGGGATAACCTTAACCTCTGGCACCAGGGCCGCCGCCATCACACACTCATCCTGCAAGAAGCGAGTGGCCACGGTCAGTCATACTGTGAGTCAGTCACTAGATTGATGAAGATTAAGCCACCCAAAAGGTGGCACGGGCATGAATAGCCCGTAAGTGGTGACCCTTTTGAGCCATTACCAGTATCAATAGATGATACTGGAGATCTGTGGAGGTGCGACTGCACCCTGAGTGACGGGAGATGTCTCCCGTGTGTCAGTCACTATTATAGAGGCACTCTATATAGTGACTGATATAGAGCCAGGGTCAGTCATGCTGTGAATGAGTCACTATTATAGAGGTACTCTATATAGTGATTGATATAGAGCCAGAGTCAGTCGTGCTGTGAATCAGTCACTATTATAGAGGCACTCTATATAGTGACTGATATAGAGCCAGGGATCAGTCATGTGGTGATGGCGCTGGAATCAGTCAGTATAAAGAGGCACTCCAGAAGATCAATATTATAGCTAAGAGCAAGTATTATTGAAATTGTTTATGAAATTATCATTATATTGTAATCATAATGTTAAGATTAGAATATTTTATATATTACCAGTAAGCACAATTACCTTAAGAGAGAAGTAATATTGTGAAGAGAAGGAATATAACAATAACATCGTGTTCAAGGCAAAAGACCAACCCAAACTTCTTCACGTATACGTAAGAAGGTAAATGTCAAGGAACAAAATGTCAGACTAGGGGAAGTCTTCTTGAGGTTATCTTGAGATGATTTCGGGGCTTTTTAGTGTCCCCGCGGCCCGGTTCTCGACCAGGCCTCCACCCCCCGGGAAGCAGCCCGTGACAGCTGACTAACACCCAGGTACCTATTTTACTGCTAGGTAACAGGGGCATAGGGTGAAAGAAACTCTGCCCATTGTTTCTCGCCGGCGCCTGGGATCGAACCCAGGACCACAGGATCGCAAGTCCCGCGTGCTGTCCGCTCGGCCGACCGGCTCCCAATAAGAATAAATCATTGCAAAAGACTACAAGGAGATGTGTAAAGTATTATTCAACTTTTCCTTACAAATGAGTATCCTTAACTGTAGCCTCTGTTTACCCAATAGTAAAATGGGCACCTGGTTGTTAAACGATTTGGTGGGGTCGTATTCCGGGGAGTATAGGATTAAGGACCTGCCCGGAACGCTACGCTTGCTAGTGGCTGTACAAGAATATAAGAACTCTTCTCTATATAAATAAATCTATATAAATTAAAATGGAAATGTTCGTTTGTTCAAAATCGCTAATCTCCGAAAGTTCTTCACTGATTGTTTAGAAATTTTGATATAACGTTCCATTCGCATTCGAGCGGGTTTTTATATACATACTATATAGATGTCACGTCTGTGACGGGAAGAATCATGCTTTTTTTTGAAAAACTGTGTTTTTCGTGTGAGGGAAATCCTCGAAACCTCTTTACCGATTGATTTAAAATTTTGACACAACATTACATTCGAATAGACGCATGTTTTTATATACCTACTATATACATGCCTCACCTGTGACAGGGAAAATCATGTTTAAACAAAAAACAGCGCCATCTGTAGGACGTAAGAGCAACACACGCTGTATTCTCCAAAAGTTCTTCATCGATTGCTTTGAAATTTTGACACAACGTTCCATTCGAATACGCGCATGTTTATATATACCTACTATATAGATGCCAGACCTGTGACAGGTGAAAACATTTTTTTTTAAACAGCGCCATCTGTTGCACGTAATATCAACACATTCTTTACTAAATATGTTATGATTACATTTCATTGTTTCCGATTGCATTGATAAATTTAATTTTCATAGATTTCGATTTATTTTTATTTTTATTTAATTATTTTGTGTGACATTGCATTGGAATTGAGTTGTGTTGTTTACCATACTTTTCATTTCGTGAGTATAGTTTATTTTTTTATTTTTTTCATTTTTTCATTTCGTTTTGTAAACTGTTCTACTTATTTTTTAGTGATGGGAACATCAGATCATTTAGGGACGTAACGGACGAGGGAGTGGGGAATAGTGGGGAGGACGAGGGATCGGGGGAGTGGGGAATGATGGGGATGAAGGGACGGGGGAGTGGAGAATGGTGGGAGGGAACAGACCGTCGCTCTACTGTTCAGTTCAGTGTCACTAACAAACTTTCTCTGCTAGGTACGCCAGAGATCGTGGAACATTTAGAAAATAAAATTGATAGAAATTAAAAAATGAATTAAAATTTATTTAAATTACACATTTCACTAGATATTTTTTTATCAATATGTAGAAAGTACCCGATAAAAATTTTTAGGAAATTAATATTTGTACAAAATTCCCCAAATTTTCCATGGCATAAAAAATCAATTTCAGTGCAATTATCTTTTTAATCAATTTTTAATCAATTTTAATCAATAATTAATCAATTTTTACCAATTACCTATTTATATATTTTAAACAATCATTCTTTATCACTATGTATAAAAGTACATCACATACAAAGTAAAGAATAATTTTATGAAATTACCAATAATATACAAAAATAATTCATTCTCAAAAATAATTATAACCCAAATTAACTAAATTATATATTTTCGATCATTGATAGTAAATAAGGAATGCAAAAACTACCTCTGTTAAGATTATGAAAGAAAATTAAAGTTGGAAATAACAAAAAATTATCTTGCATAAAAATAAAAAATAGGGTCTAATTTTCTACCTTTTTGCACCAAATTATATATTTTAGACCAATCACACAAATCATCATATACAAAACCTATCTATAGTGAGATCTTTAAGAATATTATAAATAAATAAAATATCTTTTAAAGAATTGTCCCTGGCATGAAAAAGTATATTCACACATAAATTAAAACCATCTTTTAGGCCCTTCGTAATTCAGCACAATGTGCAAAAGTACATTTTGTGTGATTAAAACGAAGTTACATTTGGAGAAAAATCCCACCAGAAATCATGTAATAACTGACAAAAAGAAAAACCATCTTAATACATTTCTTTTTTTCCCCCAAAAATATAATTTTGGCCCCCTGATTACCACCAGTTGCATTACCCTCTGAAGTAACACAACTGGTGTGATTTTGAAGAAAAATATATTTCGAGAAAAATGTCAAAATTTCCCATTACACATGAACAAAAATATTAAGCGAATTCCTCAAATTATAACTCTTGAAGTCTTCATATCAGCGTGTAGTGACGTAAGTCTCGTGGGATTTTAAAGACATTTCAAATTTTTATGAGTTTTTTTTGTCTAATAACCTGCTCAGGGTATTGTGGCTCCTGCGTTGTTTGGCCAGCGTTCAGGCCCCCTGTGTGTGGGTGTGTGGGTGTGTGTGTGTGTGTGATAAATATACAGATAAGATAGAAGAAAAATAATTCGGGAGTCAGTGTATTAGAGAACCGATGGTTTGAAAGGTGGGGTCCAAGAGCTAACAACTCGATCCTGAAGGCACAAATGGTAAATACATACACACACACACACACACACACACACACACACACACACACACACACACACACACACTCACAAGGGGCCTCACGGTTGAGTAGACAGTGCTCGTGGGTCGTAGTCCTAAGGGCCCGGGTTCGATTCCCGGCCGAGGCGCAAACAAATGGGCAGAGTTTTTGACCCTGTTCACCTAGCAGTAAATAGAAACCTGGGAGTTAGACAGCAGCTACGGGCTGCATCCTGGGGATGTTAGTGTGTGTGTGTGTGTTAGAGAGAAATATATGTAGTAATAGAGGAAAAATAAATTGGTTAGAAAGGCGGGGTCCAAGAGCATCGAGGAATGAGCTACGAAGAGAGACTGAAGGAACTAAACCTGACGACGTTAGAAACGAGGAGGGAGAGGATGGACATGATACACACGTATGAAATACTTAGTGGGATTGAGCTATATATAGTTGTAATGGCTTAGGCTTTTCCCCTGATAATTCCCATCCCATAGAAGGATTGACACGGTGGAAACAGGACATGTTTACACTGAAAGCCAATAGAACAATGGGGCCACGGATGGAAGCTTGAGACTCACATGTATCATAGAAATATTAGAAAGTTTTCTTTTATAGTAACGGTAATGAGTAAATGGAACGACCTAAGGAGCAGGTTGTAGACACAAACTCAATCCATAACTTAAATACAGGTACAAAAGGGAAATATGTCAGGAATCATTGCATTAGACAACCAGAGGCTAGAAAGCAGGGTCCAAAAGCTAGAGCTCCATCCAGGAGGCATAAATAGGTGGGTACACACACACACACACACACACACGTACATTATTCAACACATTAGACAACCGGCAGTTACAAAAGGCGGGGTCCAAGAGCTAACAATTCGATCCTGCTAAAACAATAAATACATATACTAAAACTTAACAGAGATCATCTTTAAAAAATATATATATATCACGAAATTAACGTTAGCAATTAAATATAAAAGTACGGGAGAATTTTGAACATAAACCCATGACACTCCACTAAAAATGTCGACCAAAAATCTAAAAATTAGAATAATTTTTTTTTATTTAGAGCAATCCACTTTCATGGTTTAAAAAGTCAGATATTTTCCAGGGAATATTTATGGAATTCCTAAATTGTCGGAGCCTTCAGATCTCCCCCAGTACGCCCCTCCCTTGTAGCCTTTGGCAGGGCTTGGTGACGGGGGAAGCTGGTGGGTGACAAGACCGGGTGGGTGGGTGACACGACCAGGTATGTGGGTGACAAGACCAGGTGGGTGGGTGACAAGACCCCTTGAGTGGGGGCAACCATTTCATACCCAATTATCACCGAGAAGAAAACTGGATGAAAGGTGGAACAAGAGGTCATGAATACTCTCCAGGTGATATTCTTAACAAGTTCTGGCATAGAGCATTAATAATACCAGTGGGAGCATGTCTGTCATTAATGTAACTGATAATGCTGTCACAGCTCATCACCAGTCTTCAACAGTCATCCCAACCCATCAAGAGTCATAGTGACCCATCAACAGTCATCCCAACACCTCTTCACCCTTATACATTGTCTACCTCTTCACCCTTATACATTGTCTACCTCTTCACCCTTATACATTGTCTACCTCTTCACCCTTATACATTGTCTACCTCTTCACCCTTATACATTGTCTACCTCTTCACCCTTATACATTATCTACCTCCCTCATTCTATTCTTCCCTTCTTCCGATTTTTCTCCAAAATATTTTCGCACTGACATGCAACGTTAGTGTGCTTTCCTTGTTCCTCTCTCTCCTCTCCCTCTCTTCTCCTCTCCTCTCCCTCCCTCTCTCTCCTCTCCCTCCCTCTCTCCTCTCCCTCTCTCTCTCTCCTCTCCCTCTCTCTCTCTCCCTCCCTCTCTCCCTCCCTCGGTGCTGTGCCAGGTGTGGTGGAGTACTCACCCGGTGCCCGCGACCGTCAGGTAAACGGTTGGTTGAAGTCACGGAGAAAGGCCATCGTCACCAGCCTGGCGAGAGGAAGGTGACATTAGTGATCTGTCATGTTGATCTGTCATGTTGATCTGTCATGTATGTTGATCTGTCATGTTGATCTGTCATGTTGATGTCATGTTGATCTGTCATGTTGTGTCAGTCATGTTGATCTGTCATGTTGATCTGTCATGTTGATCTGTCATGTTGATCTGTCATGTTGATCTGTCATGTATGTTGATCTGTCATGTTGATCTGTCATGTTGATGTCATGTTGATCTGTCATGTTGATCTGTCATGTTGATCTGTCATGTTGATCTGTCATGTTGATCTGTCATGTTGATCTGTCATGTATGTTGATCTGTCATGTTGATCTGTCATGTTGTGTCAGTCATGTGATCCGTCATGTGTGTTGATCTGTCATGTGTGTGTTGATCTGTCATGTGTGTTGATCTGTCATGTGTGTTGATCTGTCATGTGTGTTGATCTGTCATGTGTGTTGATCTGTCATGTTGATCTGTCATGTTGTGTCAGTCATGTGTGTATTGCGTGAAAATTAGCATACGACTTGATAGGGAAGTATACTGCGGGTGTGGTCTAGCCATGTATACTACGGGTGTGGTCTAGCCATGTATACTGCGGGTGTGGTCTAGCCATGTATACTGCGGGTGTGGTCTACTCATGTATACTGCGGGTGTGGTCTAGCCATGTATACTGCGGGTGTGGTCTAGCCATGTATACTGCGGGTGTGGTCTAGCCATGTATACTGCGGGTGTGGTCTACTCATGTATACTGCGGGTGTGGTCTAGCCATGTATACTGCGGGTGTGGTCTAGCCATGTATACTGCGGGTGTGGTCTAGCCATGTATACTGCGGGTGTGGTCTAACCATGTATACTGCAGGTGTGGTCTAGCCATGTATACTGCAGGTGTGGTCGAGCCATGTATACTGCAGGTGTGGTCTAGCCATGTATACTGCGGGTGTGGTCTAGCCATGTATACTGCGGGTGTGGTCTAGCCATGTATACTGCGGGTGTGGTCTAACCATGTATACTGCAGGTGTGGTCTAGCCATGTATACTGCAGGTGTGGTCGAGCCATGTATACTGCAGGTGTGGTCTAGCCATGTATACTGCAGGTGTGGTCTAGCCATGTATACTGCAGGTGTGGTCTAACCATGTATACTGCAGGTGTGGTCTAACCATGTATACTGCGGGTGTGGTCAAGCCATGTATACTGTGTGCGTTACTGAAGCCATGTGCGGATGACACAGTTACATAATATTGATATTTTCTCTGTTGCTTACTGTTACTACTAATCAAATAACTAATCAGTTTAACTATCATACATAACTTGATACCATTTTATAATTGAGATTTAAATAATATGCTAGGCTTGTTTTGAGTAAGAAAAGTTACAATGAAACTTTAAGCAATAACTATGTTAATCAAATTGTCTCAGGTTAAGACGGATACTGTCTTACCCATGTACGTAGATTTGCGTCTAATACTTCATAAACTAAAGACAACTTCCTCCAACCATATATACATATTTTAAGTGTAATAAACTAGTTGTTGGAAGGTATACATAATTGTATCAGTGAGTCCCTTCTCCCTCATGTATAAACCCGTCGTCCCCATAAACCCATAATATATTAACACTTCATGAAATAAAAATATTAGTGAGAACTGAACTTCCGATTCCCTTCTTCACATGAGGAGTTAAAAGCAACCTATAATTTTGCACGATTATAGGTACCGTGTTTATATGGTATATAAACCATATAAAGAATCGGTAATTTATGCATAATATACATAGTTATTTTGCAGCGAAAGTAAATGGTTGGTAAACAGAATGTGTGGGACTACACTTGTACGTCTACATTGGCTGGTACGTAGCCAGCTGGTATCTGGGAGCCGGTCGGCCGACCGGACAGCAAGCTGGACTTGTGATCCTGTGGTCCTGGGTTCGATCCCAGGGTGAGTGTCATGCACTCATGCACGCATGACACTCAACGTTGATCGTCTCCCTGTGAGACGTAATTCATTCTGTATTTGGCATGCTTGCAATTTTATTTTTATGCTATTGTATGTTATATTTTATCTAAGTATTTGTTATGTCTCCATGCTTCTTGTGTATTTTGTGTTTACCATCGTAGGCCACGTACATATATTTTAGTTGTTTTTAGATGTATTATGTTTTTAGGGTTACTGTTGAAGGGCCCAAGCGACCCATGCCCTGTGGCTGGGCCGCTGGGCTCTAGAGCTAGAGCAATACCCTTATCACCCTGAAGTGGCAAGGGGATTTAAGGAGACAAAAAAAAACTGATTTATCAGGCTGTGATGCCGTCAGGAACCTGTCCTCTTACAAATTACGTAAAAGAACGTAACTTGAAAATAAAAATAATTGAAAATAAATTTTGGATTTTTGTTTCCAAAACAGCAAATTAAGGGTCCTCTGGTAGGTTAGGAGGGCAGGAAGTTCTCCTAAGGTTTCAATGCGTCGTCAAAACCGTTAATTGAAAGTTTCCTCTCCTAACCTAACAGCCTAAGCCAGAGGACCCAAAACAGAAAACGGGACAGTACGTCACTTTCGTGAGCCGATTTCATTTTGAATTACGTCGATTTTTAGCCTGAGTGCGCGTACGAGCGAAAAGCGACGTCATTTGTAGGAGAACGGGTTGATGTCAGGCAGCAAGCTGTGCGGACCCACAGTCTATGTGATCACAGGACCCTCACAGAGGAAGGCTAGCAGGCAGGTACAGACCCACGATCACCCATGCCCTTGTCAGGCAGCAAGCTGTGCGGACCCACAGTCTATATGATCACAGGACCCCCACAGAGGGAGGCTAGCAGGCAGGTACAGACCCACGATCACTCATGCCCCCACCATTAACCTCGTGTGTATCTCACTACACACACCATGTTCCTGAACAAATAGCCTGGATGTGTCACAACGGAAAGGTTGATGGTATTCTTGAGAGATATAAGAATTTTGCACCAAGACTAATTTTTTGTTGAATTATCTGCATGTCTC
Organism: Procambarus clarkii; assembly: GCF_040958095.1. Taxonomy (NCBI): domain Eukaryota; kingdom Metazoa; phylum Arthropoda; class Malacostraca; order Decapoda; family Cambaridae; genus Procambarus; species Procambarus clarkii. The sequence continues at coordinate 11,866,607 of NC_091174.1, forward strand.
TTGCAAATTGTCTATACAGTATACCTAGGTCATAAAAGTATTTGTGTGTACGTCTGATACCATACTTCTTGTGAAGGAGGAAATGAATATGTTTATCTCTCAGAATGTTTGGTAATGTGTTTATTGTTTGTGATGTGTGTTTATGTATGTATTAACACGATGTACTGAACGGGGTGAGAATAGCTTGAGCTACCTCATCCCTTTGTGTGTATTTTACCTCAATAAACTTATTTCAATTTCAATTCAATTTCACACCATCAACACCATTCTGCACATATCAACACCAAGTGTAGCACAGGCCAGTTACCTGGCATCACGGTGATTGGAAAATTTTACATTTCAATCCTTGAGCGTTACTGAAAATTAACTGCACACACGCCGCTGGTATTCGGTAGTTTCACAGTGATTTTCCCTAACAATGTACACCAATCATTGTAGCATGTTGATAGTAAACAATGAAACCTCTGACGCAGTTATTTTAAACAATATAGCAAACCTGGCATTGTTTTGCTTTCAATTTGAATTTTATTTTTAATTAATTGCATCAATTTGTTCAGCGTTACTGCGTTAGGGGTTGTGACGAAGCCTCAGGAGGGAGGGGGAGGGGGGGGTAATGACCACCTTCCCGGTTTTTTTGAGGGCACATTACACTGGCTTAATGCATCAATTAAATGAAGCCGTTTGGGCAAGCATGCTAGGCGACCTAGCTACACGGGTCACGGTAGCCAAACACCAGGGGCCGTGTCAGACAGATAACAGTGGCCGTGCCAGACAGATAACAGGGACCGTGCCAGACAATAACAGGGACCGTGCCAGACAATAACAGGGACCGTGCCAGACAATAGCAGGGACCGTGCCAGACAAATAACAGGGACCGTGCCAGACAAACACCAAGGGGTCACGACAGACTGGTCTTTATATGCCCTATCAATTCCTCTGAGAATCTTGTATGTGGTGATCATGTCTACCCCTAACTCTTCTGTCTTCTAGCGACGTGAGGTTTAGTTCCCGTAGTCTCTCCTCGTAGCTCATACCCCTCAGCTCGGGTACTAGTTTCTGGTAGCATACCTCTGAACCTTCTCCAATTAAGTCTTGTGCTTTACGAGATATAGATTCCATGCTGGAGCTGCATACTCCAGGATTGGTCTGACATATATGGTATACAAGGTTCTCAAGGATTCCTAACACAAGTTACTATAGGTGTGTGTGTGTGTGTGTGTGTGTGTGTGTGTGTGTGTGTGTGTGTGTGTGTGTGTGTGTGTGTGTTAGAGAGAAATATATGTAGTAGACATGATAGAATAAAGATCAGGAATCGGTGTATTAGACAACGACATTTAGAAAGGCGTTTCTAACCCCAAGAGCTGACAGCTCCCTCCTGCAGGCACAAATAGCAAATATACACACTATACACACACACACCCAATAACCCACCCACAACCACATCCTCCCCCTACACCCCACCCCACCACCCACAACCTCCCCCCCTCCACCCCACCCCACCCACCCACTACCACAACCTCCCCCCTACACCCCACCCCCCCCACCCACAACCACAACCTCCCCCCTACACCCCATCCCACCCCACCCACCTTATGCACAATGAAATTACTTTTATGGTGATGACTTGATAATGTAAGCAGTGTAAATAAAGGGCTGACACATATGCCGCCAGAAGCTCTACTTTCATTTGCTGGCGTCAATGACCTCAACGTTGCAACACCTGCCAAAAAAAAACTATGATCAATATATTTGTGATATTGTGGCCGGCGTCACTCAACACGGAGCACAAACACATTCTAAAGCCATTGGGACGCTTCGACAAATTTGATGGGAATTCCTCTGGGATTTATAAAATATAATTTATCATTCCATTGGAGTAGTCGGTACAGAAACGACCTCGTTTCCTGCAGGTCGATGCTCGATCCCAGACACTCCTATCCCAGCTCCTAGTCCTCATATCCCATCCCACTGCTATATAGCCATGGTGAATTAGCGCTTTCTCCTCATAATTACCTTGCCTATGCAGGCGATGAGTCACAATAACGTGGCTAAAGTATGTGGAGAATGGTCCAGGACGGACCGAAACGTGGTCGTCCCTTCACCTTCTAGTGTGTGGTCTGGTCAACTACCTTGCCTAATAAATGTTAATATTCAGATACAAATTATCAATCAAATTTTCTATAAATGTAATGATCCAAACCTCCCATCTGCCTGAAGAGGACGTGCGAGCTTCACCAGCCACTTAAAAGGTCAGCTGATCACTAGCTTTGTCTCAACCAGAAAGGCTGGACTTGTAAATAAAACTGGATGGTGTAAACGAGGGAGTGAGTCTACAACAATACTATTTTGGTAAGCTTTCCACTCACGTAAAAGGTGGCACAAGCTTATGACATGGCAGTGACAGTGGCAGGCACAGTGACGTGGAAGTGACAGTGGCAGGTACAGTGACATGACAGTGCCAGGCACGGTGACATGGCAGGCACGATTTATTGTAAAGCCACACAGAACTGGTCCATGGACCCTCAACTCCGATGTTTGAAAACGGAGGATATCACAAAGTATAAAACACAAGACCCTTTGCCGTAAATTAGCTTGATATGATAGCCTCCCAAACAACCAATGATAGCCCACAAACTACCAGCACTTCCTTAAACCGGTTAAAAGACTGAGCTTAGTAAACAACACGAAGACGTCCACCAATTCTACATTCAAGTTTAAAATGGAAGTTCGACATGAAGTTAATTACATTCGCAAATAAATTAAGATTTAAATATATAATATAAAAAAACACGATTTGAATGAAGTATTTATATTTATTAAACACTCAGACATTTTCACTTGATAGATATCCATTATTCATATTGTTTAATACGTGGATATTGTTAGTTACTATGCAGGACACCGTGGCTCTCTCGCCTCGTTTGCAACAAGGAAAAGAATTGTTCAATGGAAATTACACTTGATAGAGGAGTTGGTCTTCTATATTCCTTCTCACTCTCATCGTTTTCTTTGATTATTAAGCTTCTTACTCCAAAGAAAACGGCCCGGCCTCCTAATCAGTGGCCATATGTTGGTTGACACAGCCTTAAGCTCACTGTTTATGAATAAAAAAAACGCTTAACACGACTGAAACTTATGGTAGAATATTTACCGGACAGTATTTACCGAACAGTGCTTCACTGATGTCCTCTGTTCGAACTGCATCTCTGGAAATGTTTCAACCCCTTGAACTGCAAATATAAATAACTGCAAACTACATCTAATTTAACCAAATTTTGGTCAAACTTTACACCAAATTGTATTATATAATTGTTTTAATTTACATAAAATATTAACCCCGATTTTGAGTACACGGTACATTAAAATTGATGGGGTACGTCTTTGGGGTCGGCCGCTGGATGGACGAGCACACCTGAGGACTGGTTGCTATCCCGCTAATCGGGTCAACGATGCCAGTCAAATACTGTACTTACATCTATCAACCTATTCTTAGCTCGTGATCCTGCAACCCTGTCGTAGTCCCCGAACTGAAGCACTGTTCGATTAAAGTTCGAACTTCAAACATTTATAAATACGAAATGTACACACTACATTACGGTAGTTGCTGGATTAAAGAGCATTGAGCCGACGTTTCGTGCAAGGGCTGCACATATTTTGTGCAGCCCTTGTGAGTATTTGCATTATATGATTCCCCAGCCTACGTTCGTAGTTATAAATCGAAACGTGCTTCATTCACTTCCAGCTAGTGATGGAGATAAGATAATCCGTCGGCCAAATACTAGTTAAGGTAGCTGCTGCTTCCCTGTTTATGAATAACAATTGACACATGATTCAACTGCTCACGTTTGAGATTTTCTCGAACAATGCTTCACACTTCCAAGGCTCGAAGCTCACGTCTGCAAATGCTTCATTATAAATTACATAAATGCCAAGAGCCCAAAAACACACTAAGGTTAACCTAACCTTGGTTTAACTATAAACAAAACTGATTGCTTACAATCAAGTTAATGTAACAATTATCCACGAGACAAGAATAGACCGTCCTTTCATATGCAACATCTGCATATATATCTCTACATTTCCACCGTGTGAACATATCTTGAAGGATCTTCCCCAGATTCAGAATCTATCCAATGAAGCGGCTCCATCTTGTTATAATGCTGGTACGAGCATGTCAACACGACGAGCGGTCGTTCACCTCAACGGGTTCCCACACAACCGGATCGTCGCGTCCACAGACTCCTATTGCCAGTCTATCATCAAAACATAGGGCTGGCGGGCTCACCAAGTTTATGTACAAAATATGGACAATCCCAGTCGGTAATAGTTCGTATTCTGGATATTAATCTCTGTTCAAAGCTACGACTCGAGACGTGCTTCAGTTTCTTCCAGCCCGTCTTGTTCAAGACTCGCTAAACAGTGGAGAGCAAAACACCTTATCCTTTGAAGACACAAACACCCAATATATAGCAAAGTTAAAGTAAATTTAGAATCGTGTTGTTATTGCATTGTATAAAATATTCAGAATGGCAGTTGGATACCAAATGTGTGTCTAAGACTCACTGACGTCGGTGAGTCGGTGTTAGTGATATTATCCCAATGAAGAAGATGAGTTTGGATCCTGTTTACAGTGGGCGACCTTCCCAAACTCGCCTCGCCACACAGCCTCCAGAATCCTTACTAATCGACCCGAGTAGACAATGTCACGCGAATATGCCTGACGAATCAAGTGTCATGAGGACATAGCTAACACAAGCCCAAGTGAAAGTATATATTTGTGAAAGTGCAATTGAGAGACTACTGCAAGTTTTAGCTGCAATTCAAGCGATATTAGTGGAACAAGCCGCCAGCATTACTCCAAGTACGAGCACCAACAGAGGGGGTTGAGTATTCATTGTATAAATGATATGAGTACTATAGATCAGGGAAATATTACTCATTGAGTAATATTAACAATAGGCAGAGGTTATTGAGGGGTATTTACCCACTGGACGAGAGGCAGGGGGGTCACCGTGACCCAGATAGCGACCATTGAGCTCCGGCCACACGTGGCACCTGGTCGCTCAGTGCCTCAGTGTGTGTTCCAGACTGGTGAGTGTAGCACCTCCTCCAGTACACCCTCCCCCCCCCACACACACTACACCCCAAGTACCTTCCCCCTCACCCTCCAGCCACAGCACTCTGCCTTCACCACACACGTCTCCAACAGCAGACAACACCTGTGACAACACCAGTGACAACAGTGTCAACACCAGTGACAACAGTGTTAACACCAGTGACAACATTGTCAACACCAGTGACAACACCAGTGACAACAGTGTTAACACCAGTGACAACATTGTCAACACCAGTGACAACACCAGTGACAACAGTGTTAACACCAGTGACAACATTGTCAACACCAGTGACAACACCAGTGTTAACACCAGTGACAACATTGTCAACACCAGTGTCAACACCTGTGACAACAGTGTTAACACCAGTGACAACATTGTCAACACCAGTGTCAACACCTGTGACAACAGTGTCAACACCAGTGACAACAGTGTCAACACCAGTGACAACATTGTCAACACCAGTGCCAACAGTCATGACCAGTGACAACAGTGTCAACACCAGTGACAACAGTGTCAACACCAGTAACAACAGTGTCAACACCAGTGACAACAGTGTCAACACCAGTGACAACATTGTCAACACCAGTGACAACAGTGTCAACACCGTTACAACATTGTCAACACCAGTGACAACAGTGTCAACACCAGTGACAACAGTGTCAACACCAGTGACAACAGTGCCAACACCAGTGACAACAGTGTCAACACCAGTGACAACAGTGTCAACACCAGTGACAACACCAGTGACAACATTGTCAACACCAGTGACAACATTGTCAACACCAGTGACAACAGTGTCAACACCAGTGACAACAGTGTCAACACCAGTGACAACATTGTCAACACCAGTGACAACAGTGTCAACACCAGTGACAGTGTCAACAACAGTGACAACACCAGTGACAACAGTGTCAACACCAGTGACAACAGTGCCAACACCAGTGACAACAGTACCAACACCAGTGACAACAGTGCCAACACCAGTGACAACATTGTCAACACCAGTGACAACATTGTCAACACCAGTGTCAACACAAGTGACAACAGTGTCAACACCAGTGACAACAGTGTCAACACCTGTGACAACAGTGTCAACACCTGTGACAACAGTGACAACACTGTCAACACCAGTGACAACAACAGTGCCAACACCAGTGACAACACCAGTGGCAACATTGTCAACACCAGTGACAACAGTGTCAACACCAGTGGCAACATTGTCAACACCAGTGACAACAGTGTCAACACCAGTGACAACACCAGTGACAACAGTGTCAACACCAGTGACAACAGTGTCAACACCAGTGACAACATTGTCACCACCAGTGACAACATTGTCACCACCAGTAATAACAGTGACAACACCAGCGACAACACCAGTGACAACACCAGTGCCAACACCAGTGACAACAGTGCCAACACCAGTGACAACAGTGTCAACACCAGTGACAACATTGTCACCACCAGTGACAACACCAGCGACAACACCAGTAACAACATCAGTGACAACAGTGCCAACACCAGTGACAACACCAGTGTCAACACCAGTGACAACACCAGTGTCAACAACAGTGCCAACACCAGTGACAACAGTGTCAACACCAGTGACAACATTGTCACCACCAGTGACAACACCAGCGACAACAGTGACATCAGTGACACCAGTGCCAACACCAGTGACAACACCAGCGACAACAGTGTCAACACCAGTGACAACATTGTCACCACCAGTGACAACATTGTCACCACCAGTAACAACACCAGTGACAACACCAGTGACACCAGTGTCAACACCAGTGACAACACCAGCGACAACACCAGTGACAACACCAGTGTCAACACCAGTGACAACACCAGTGACACCAGTGTCAACACCAGTGACACCAGTGTCAACACCAGTGCCAACACCAGTGACAACATTGTCACCACCAGCGACAACACCAGTGACAACACCAGTGACACCAGTGTCAACAACAGTGCCAACACCAGTGACAACAGTGCCAACACCACCAGCATATCCCCCCTCGCCCACACACAACCCACAAGACTGGGAAGGCAACACTGAACACCATTTACTTATAACAACAGAAGTGGGTGAGCGGCAGGGCGGGAGCCAAGAGACAGACAGACAGACGGCAGCAGATGGACAGACAGGAGGAGCATCATCAACACCTGTTGGCCAGACACGTGGAAGACATCACCGAGGCGTGGGTGAAGCGTCTCCTCCTCCACAGCCTCACCGCCTCCGGTAATTCTCAGGCTCATCTGCTGTTTTAGAATTGTTTACCTCTTTAAGTTCGTCTGCTCCTTTAGAATTGTTTACCTCTTTAAGTTCGTCTGCTCCTTTAGAATTGTTTACCTCTTTAAGTTCGTCTACTCCTTTAGAATTGTTTACCTCTTTAAGTTCGTCTACTCCTTTAGAATTGTTTACCTCTTTAAGTTCGTCTACTCCTTTAGAATTGTTTCCCTCTTTAAGTAGTGTTTGTGTTCTCTTAGACCTGTTGGTAATAGGATTGAGCGAGCGAGGTCTGTCGGCCGCGTCATATAACAACAAAATGCTAATTTTAAACTTGGAATTAATGTCAAAGGCCAAGAGAGCTACGCTGCATTTTTCCCGCATTTTACCATAAACAAATTTAATATTAACTTGTTCCCAGATCTAAGAAGAGAAGATTACAGAACACCCAAGAGACTGTACATTTACAATACTCATTATTCTTCACAAGAGGAATTATGATAATAATTGTGATCTAAAATTGTTACCTAAACTGTCTCAAGGCGTGCTGCGGGGTAGCCCTAGGCGTGCCGCAGGGTAGCCTTAGGCCCGCTTTAGGGCAGCCCACAGTGTGGTGGTTTGACAGGAGGAAAAGAATTTCAGCACAAGCATCCATGACCAAACATTTCCTAACAGCAAAGTTAGGAAATGTGCTCCCAATACACATGATAAGTGAGTACATGTGCACAGATACACATATGGAGGTAGGGAGATGATCTTTAAACTTAAATCTTTACCAATAGTAATAGAATTTATAATATTAAATCAAATGAATCTGGAGATAATTTTATTGAAGCAAAATTGGATAGCTGTTTCCTAATATATAGTTTCCTAATAGAGTTTCCTAAGATATAGAGTTTCCTAATATAATAACTCAAATATTCACTAAAAGCGGGGTTATATATAATATTTGTAAAGATGCTAATAAGCGAAATAGAAAGACCAAATCTACCATTCACAAATTATTTCAAGATGACATAAAAAACTACAAAAGAATAGCCATTATTTAAAAAAAATCGTAAATTTAATTTCTTTATTAAAAGATCCAGTGTATTTTTACTCACGTTTTTAATGCTCTTTTCTGGAGCATTTGTCCCTAGAGTTTGTAGTTTATTATATTAATAAGGATGTTTTTATTGTTTGGGAATTCCTGCTGATATTGTACCTAGGTATTTATGGCCTTGATGTAAGTAGGTTGTGCGCACTCCTTTTGTTTTTCCACTAGCACCTTCAAATTTGCTTGTCCAGTAATTACTTAGGTCTTCCACAGTCGATGAATTTATTAGATCCATAAATTATACTTGCTAGATGCTC
>NC_091174.1:11875812-11895812 GCF_040958095.1 Procambarus clarkii
AATTTTTAATCAATTTTAATCAATAATTAATCAATTTTTACCAATTACCTATTTATATATTTTAAACAATCATTCTTTATCACTATGTATAAAAGTACATCACATACAAAGTAAAGAATAATTTTATGAAATTACCAATAATATACAAAAATAATTCATTCTCAAAAATAATTATAACCCAAATTAACTAAATTATATATTTTCGATCATTGATAGTAAATAAGGAATGCAAAAACTACCTCTGTTAAGATTATGAAAGAAAATTAAAGTTGGAAATAACAAAAAATTATCTTGCATAAAAATAAAAATAGGGTCTAATTTTCTACCTTTTTGCACCAAATTATATATTTTAGACCAATCACACAAATCATCATATACAAAACCTATCTATAGTGAGATCTTTAAGAATATTATAAATAAATAAAATATCTTTTAAAGAATTGTCCCTGGCATGAAAAAGTATATTCACACATAAATTAAAACCATCTTTTAGGCCCTTCGTAATTCAGCACAATGTGCAAAAGTACATTTTGTGTGATTAAAACGAAGTTACATTTGGAGAAAAATCCCACCAGAAATCATGTAATAACTGACAAAAAGAAAAACCATCTTAATACATTTCTTTTTTTCCCCCAAAAATATAATTTTGGCCCCCTGATTACCACCAGTTGCATTACCCTCTGAAGTAACACAACTGGTGTGATTTTGAAGAAAAATATATTTCGAGAAAAATGTCAAAATTTCCCATTACACATGAACAAAAATATTAAGCGAATTCCTCAAATTATAACTCTTGAAGTCTTCATATCAGCGTGTAGTGACGTAAGTCTCGTGGGATTTTAAAGACATTTCAAATTTTTATGAGTTTTTTTTGTCTAATAACCTGCTCAGGGTATTGTGGCTCCTGCGTTGTTTGGCCAGCGTTCAGGCCCCCTGTGTGTGGGTGTGTGGGTGTGTGTGTGTGTGTGATAAATATACAGATAAGATAGAAGAAAAATAATTCGGGAGTCAGTGTATTAGAGAACCGATGGTTTGAAAGGTGGGGTCCAAGAGCTAACAACTCGATCCTGAAGGCACAAATGGTAAATACATACACACACACACACACACACACACACACACACACACACACACACACACACACACACTCACAAGGGGCCTCACGGTTGAGTAGACAGTGCTCGTGGGTCGTAGTCCTAAGGGCCCGGGTTCGATTCCCGGCCGAGGCGCAAACAAATGGGCAGAGTTTTTGACCCTGTTCACCTAGCAGTAAATAGAAACCTGGGAGTTAGACAGCAGCTACGGGCTGCATCCTGGGGATGTTAGTGTGTGTGTGTGTGTTAGAGAGAAATATATGTAGTAATAGAGGAAAAATAAATTGGTTAGAAAGGCGGGGTCCAAGAGCATCGAGGAATGAGCTACGAAGAGAGACTGAAGGAACTAAACCTGACGACGTTAGAAACGAGGAGGGAGAGGATGGACATGATACACACGTATGAAATACTTAGTGGGATTGAGCTATATATAGTTGTAATGGCTTAGGCTTTTCCCCTGATAATTCCCATCCCATAGAAGGATTGACACGGTGGAAACAGGACATGTTTACACTGAAAGCCAATAGAACAATGGGGCCACGGATGGAAGCTTGAGACTCACATGTATCATAGAAATATTAGAAAGTTTTCTTTTATAGTAACGGTAATGAGTAAATGGAACGACCTAAGGAGCAGGTTGTAGACACAAACTCAATCCATAACTTAAATACAGGTACAAAAGGGAAATATGTCAGGAATCATTGCATTAGACAACCAGAGGCTAGAAAGCAGGGTCCAAAAGCTAGAGCTCCATCCAGGAGGCATAAATAGGTGGGTACACACACACACACACACACACGTACATTATTCAACACATTAGACAACCGGCAGTTACAAAAGGCGGGGTCCAAGAGCTAACAATTCGATCCTGCTAAAACAATAAATACATATACTAAAACTTAACAGAGATCATCTTTAAAAAATATATATATCACGAAATTAACGTTAGCAATTAAATATAAAAGTACGGGAGAATTTTGAACATAAACCCATGACACTCCACTAAAAATGTCGACCAAAAATCTAAAAATTAGAATAATTTTTTTTTATTTAGAGCAATCCACTTTCATGGTTTAAAAAGTCAGATATTTTCCAGGGAATATTTATGGAATTCCTAAATTGTCGGAGCCTTCAGATCTCCCCCAGTACGCCCCTCCCTTGTAGCCTTTGGCAGGGCTTGGTGACGGGGGAAGCTGGTGGGTGACAAGACCGGGTGGGTGGGTGACACGACCAGGTATGTGGGTGACAAGACCAGGTGGGTGGGTGACAAGACCCCTTGAGTGGGGGCAACCATTTCATACCCAATTATCACCGAGAAGAAAACTGGATGAAAGGTGGAACAAGAGGTCATGAATACTCTCCAGGTGATATTCTTAACAAGTTCTGGCATAGAGCATTAATAATACCAGTGGGAGCATGTCTGTCATTAATGTAACTGATAATGCTGTCACAGCTCATCACCAGTCTTCAACAGTCATCCCAACCCATCAAGAGTCATAGTGACCCATCAACAGTCATCCCAACACCTCTTCACCCTTATACATTGTCTACCTCTTCACCCTTATACATTGTCTACCTCTTCACCCTTATACATTGTCTACCTCTTCACCCTTATACATTGTCTACCTCTTCACCCTTATACATTGTCTACCTCTTCACCCTTATACATTATCTACCTCCCTCATTCTATTCTTCCCTTCTTCCGATTTTTCTCCAAAATATTTTCGCACTGACATGCAACGTTAGTGTGCTTTCCTTGTTCCTCTCTCTCCTCTCCCTCTCTTCTCCTCTCCTCTCCCTCCCTCTCTCTCCTCTCCCTCCCTCTCTCCTCTCCCTCTCTCTCTCTCTCTCTCCCTCTCTCTCTCTCCCTCCCTCTCTCCCTCCCTCGGTGCTGTGCCAGGTGTGGTGGAGTACTCACCCGGTGCCCGCGACCGTCAGGTAAACGGTTGGTTGAAGTCACGGAGAAAGGCCATCGTCACCAGCCTGGCGAGAGGAAGGTGACATTAGTGATCTGTCATGTTGATCTGTCATGTTGATCTGTCATGTATGTTGATCTGTCATGTTGATCTGTCATGTTGATGTCATGTTGATCTGTCATGTTGTGTCAGTCATGTTGATCTGTCATGTTGATCTGTCATGTTGATCTGTCATGTTGATCTGTCATGTTGATCTGTCATGTATGTTGATCTGTCATGTTGATCTGTCATGTTGATGTCATGTTGATCTGTCATGTTGATCTGTCATGTTGATCTGTCATGTTGATCTGTCATGTTGATCTGTCATGTTGATCTGTCATGTATGTTGATCTGTCATGTTGATCTGTCATGTTGTGTCAGTCATGTTGATCCGTCATGTGTGTTGATCTGTCATGTGTGTGTTGATCTGTCATGTGTGTTGATCTGTCATGTGTGTTGATCTGTCATGTGTGTTGATCTGTCATGTGTGTTGATCTGTCATGTTGATCTGTCATGTTGTGTCAGTCATGTGTGTATTGCGTGAAAATTAGCATACGACTTGATAGGGAAGTATACTGCGGGTGTGGTCTAGCCATGTATACTACGGGTGTGGTCTAGCCATGTATACTGCGGGTGTGGTCTAGCCATGTATACTGCGGGTGTGGTCTACTCATGTATACTGCGGGTGTGGTCTAGCCATGTATACTGCGGGTGTGGTCTAGCCATGTATACTGCGGGTGTGGTCTAGCCATGTATACTGCGGGTGTGGTCTACTCATGTATACTGCGGGTGTGGTCTAGCCATGTATACTGCGGGTGTGGTCTAGCCATGTATACTGCGGGTGTGGTCTAGCCATGTATACTGCGGGTGTGGTCTAACCATGTATACTGCAGGTGTGGTCTAGCCATGTATACTGCAGGTGTGGTCGAGCCATGTATACTGCAGGTGTGGTCTAGCCATGTATACTGCGGGTGTGGTCTAGCCATGTATACTGCGGGTGTGGTCTAGCCATGTATACTGCGGGTGTGGTCTAACCATGTATACTGCAGGTGTGGTCTAGCCATGTATACTGCAGGTGTGGTCGAGCCATGTATACTGCAGGTGTGGTCTAGCCATGTATACTGCAGGTGTGGTCTAGCCATGTATACTGCAGGTGTGGTCTAACCATGTATACTGCAGGTGTGGTCTAACCATGTATACTGCGGGTGTGGTCAAGCCATGTATACTGTGTGCGTTACTGAAGCCATGTGCGGATGACACAGTTACATAATATTGATATTTTCTCTGTTGCTTACTGTTACTACTAATCAAATAACTAATCAGTTTAACTATCATACATAACTTGATACCATTTTATAATTGAGATTTAAATAATATGCTAGGCTTGTTTTGAGTAAGAAAAGTTACAATGAAACTTTAAGCAATAACTATGTTAATCAAATTGTCTCAGGTTAAGACGGATACTGTCTTACCCATGTACGTAGATTTGCGTCTAATACTTCATAAACTAAAGACAACTTCCTCCAACCATATATACATATTTTAAGTGTAATAAACTAGTTGTTGGAAGGTATACATAATTGTATCAGTGAGTCCCTTCTCCCTCATGTATAAACCCGTCGTCCCCATAAACCCATAATATATTAACACTTCATGAAATAAAAATATTAGTGAGAACTGAACTTCCGATTCCCTTCTTCACATGAGGAGTTAAAAGCAACCTATAATTTTGCACGATTATAGGTACCGTGTTTATATGGTATATAAACCATATAAAGAATCGGTAATTTATGCATAATATACATAGTTATTTTGCAGCGAAAGTAAATGGTTGGTAAACAGAATGTGTGGGACTACACTTGTACGTCTACATTGGCTGGTACGTAGCCAGCTGGTATCTGGGAGCCGGTCGGCCGACCGGACAGCAAGCTGGACTTGTGATCCTGTGGTCCTGGGTTCGATCCCAGGGTGAGTGTCATGCACTCATGCACGCATGACACTCAACGTTGATCGTCTCCCTGTGAGACGTAATTCATTCTGTATTTGGCATGCTTGCAATTTTATTTTTATGCTATTGTATGTTATATTTTATCTAAGTATTTGTTATGTCTCCATGCTTCTTGTGTATTTTGTGTTTACCATCGTAGGCCACGTACATATATTTTAGTTGTTTTTAGATGTATTATGTTTTTAGGGTTACTGTTGAAGGGCCCAAGCGACCCATGCCCTGTGGCTGGGCCGCTGGGCTCTAGAGCTAGAGCAATACCCTTATCACCCTGAAGTGGCAAGGGGATTTAAGGAGACAAAAAAAAAACTGATTTATCAGGCTGTGATGCCGTCAGGAACCTGTCCTCTTACAAATTACGTAAAAGAACGTAACTTGAAAATAAAAATAATTGAAAATAAATTTTGGATTTTTGTTTCAAAACAGCAAATTAAGGGTCCTCTGGTAGGTTAGGAGGGCAGGAAGTTCTCCTAAGGTTTCAATGCGTCGTCAAAACCGTTAATTGAAAGTTTCCTCTCCTAACCTAACAGCCTAAGCCAGAGGACCCAAAACAGAAAACGGGACAGTACGTCACTTTCGTGAGCCGATTTCATTTTGAATTACGTCGATTTTTAGCCTGAGTGCGCGTACGAGCGAAAAGCGACGTCATTTGTAGGAGAACGGGTTGATGTCAGGCAGCAAGCTGTGCGGACCCACAGTCTATGTGATCACAGGACCCTCACAGAGGAAGGCTAGCAGGCAGGTACAGACCCACGATCACCCATGCCCTTGTCAGGCAGCAAGCTGTGCGGACCCACAGTCTATATGATCACAGGACCCCCACAGAGGGAGGCTAGCAGGCAGGTACAGACCCACGATCACTCATGCCCCCACCATTAACCTCGTGTGTATCTCACTACACACACCATGTTCCTGAACAAATAGCCTGGATGTGTCACAACGGAAAGGTTGATGGTATTCTTGAGAGATATAAGAATTTTGCACCAAGACTAATTTTTTGTTGAATTATCTGCATGTCTCTTGCAAATTGTCTATACAGTATACCTAGGTCATAAAAGTATTTGTGTGTACGTCTGATACCATACTTCTTGTGAAGGAGGAAATGAATATGTTTATCTCTCAGAATGTTTGGTAATGTGTTTATTGTTTGTGATGTGTGTTTATGTATGTATTAACACGATGTACTGAACGGGGTGAGAATAGCTTGAGCTACCTCATCCCTTTGTGTGTATTTTACCTCAATAAACTTATTTCAATTTCAATTCAATTTCACACCATCAACACCATTCTGCACATATCAACACCAAGTGTAGCACAGGCCAGTTACCTGGCATCACGGTGATTGGAAAATTTTACATTTCAATCCTTGAGCGTTACTGAAAATTAACTGCACACACGCCGCTGGTATTCGGTAGTTTCACAGTGATTTTCCCTAACAATGTACACCAATCATTGTAGCATGTTGATAGTAAACAATGAAACCTCTGACGCAGTTATTTTAAACAATATAGCAAACCTGGCATTGTTTTGCTTTCAATTTGAATTTTATTTTTAATTAATTGCATCAATTTGTTCAGCGTTACTGCGTTAGGGGTTGTGACGAAGCCTCAGGAGGGAGGGGGAGGGGGGGTAATGACCACCTTCCCGGTTTTTTTGAGGGCACATTACACTGGCTTAATGCATCAATTAAATGAAGCCGTTTGGGCAAGCATGCTAGGCGACCTAGCTACACGGGTCACGGTAGCCAAACACCAGGGGCCGTGTCAGACAGATAACAGTGGCCGTGCCAGACAGATAACAGGGACCGTGCCAGACAATAACAGGGACCGTGCCAGACAATAACAGGGACCGTGCCAGACAATAGCAGGGACCGTGCCAGACAAATAACAGGGACCGTGCCAGACAAACACCAAGGGGTCACGACAGACTGGTCTTTATATGCCCTATCAATTCCTCTGAGAATCTTGTATGTGGTGATCATGTCTACCCCTAACTCTTCTGTCTTCTAGCGACGTGAGGTTTAGTTCCCGTAGTCTCTCCTCGTAGCTCATACCCCTCAGCTCGGGTACTAGTTTCTGGTAGCATACCTCTGAACCTTCTCCAATTAAGTCTTGTGCTTTACGAGATATAGATTCCATGCTGGAGCTGCATACTCCAGGATTGGTCTGACATATATGGTATACAAGGTTCTCAAGGATTCCTAACACAAGTTACTATAGGTGTGTGTGTGTGTGTGTGTGTGTGTGTGTGTGTGTGTGTGTGTGTGTGTGTGTGTGTGTGTGTGTGTGTGTTAGAGAGAAATATATGTAGTAGACATGATAGAATAAAGATCAGGAATCGGTGTATTAGACAACGACATTTAGAAAGGCGTTTCTAACCCCAAGAGCTGACAGCTCCCTCCTGCAGGCACAAATAGCAAATATACACACTATACACACACACACCCAATAACCCACCCACAACCACATCCTCCCCCTACACCCCACCCCACCACCCACAACCTCCCCCCCCCACCCCACCCCACCCACCCACTACCACAACCTCCCCCCTACACCCCACCCCCCCCACCCACAACCACAACCTCCCCCCTACACCCCATCCCACCCCACCCACCTTATGCACAATGAAATTACTTTTATGGTGATGACTTGATAATGTAAGCAGTGTAAATAAAGGGCTGACACATATGCCGCCAGAAGCTCTACTTTCATTTGCTGGCGTCAATGACCTCAACGTTGCAACACCTGCCAAAAAAAAACTATGATCAATATATTTGTGATATTGTGGCCGGCGTCACTCAACACGGAGCACAAACACATTCTAAAGCCATTGGGACGCTTCGACAAATTTGATGGGAATTCCTCTGGGATTTATAAAATATAATTTATCATTCCATTGGAGTAGTCGGTACAGAAACGACCTCGTTTCCTGCAGGTCGATGCTCGATCCCAGACACTCCTATCCCAGCTCCTAGTCCTCATATCCCATCCCACTGCTATATAGCCATGGTGAATTAGCGCTTTCTCCTCATAATTACCTTGCCTATGCAGGCGATGAGTCACAATAACGTGGCTAAAGTATGTGGAGAATGGTCCAGGACGGACCGAAACGTGGTCGTCCCTTCACCTTCTAGTGTGTGGTCTGGTCAACTACCTTGCCTAATAAATGTTAATATTCAGATACAAATTATCAATCAAATTTTCTATAAATGTAATGATCCAAACCTCCCATCTGCCTGAAGAGGACGTGCGAGCTTCACCAGCCACTTAAAAGGTCAGCTGATCACTAGCTTTGTCTCAACCAGAAAGGCTGGACTTGTAAATAAAACTGGATGGTGTAAACGAGGGAGTGAGTCTACAACAATACTATTTTGGTAAGCTTTCCACTCACGTAAAAGGTGGCACAAGCTTATGACATGGCAGTGACAGTGGCAGGCACAGTGACGTGGAAGTGACAGTGGCAGGTACAGTGACATGACAGTGCCAGGCACGGTGACATGGCAGGCACGATTTATTGTAAAGCCACACAGAACTGGTCCATGGACCCTCAACTCCGATGTTTGAAAACGGAGGATATCACAAAGTATAAAACACAAGACCCTTTGCCGTAAATTAGCTTGATATGATAGCCTCCCAAACAACCAATGATAGCCCACAAACTACCAGCACTTCCTTAAACCGGTTAAAAGACTGAGCTTAGTAAACAACACGAAGACGTCCACCAATTCTACATTCAAGTTTAAAATGGAAGTTCGACATGAAGTTAATTACATTCGCAAATAAATTAAGATTTAAATATATAATATAAAAAAACACGATTTGAATGAAGTATTTATATTTTATTAAACACTCAGACATTTTCACTTGATAGATATCCATTATTCATATTGTTTAATACGTGGATATTGTTAGTTACTATGCAGGACACCGTGGCTCTCTCGCCTCGTTTGCAACAAGGAAAAGAATTGTTCAATGGAAATTACACTTGATAGAGGAGTTGGTCTTCTATATTCCTTCTCACTCTCATCGTTTTCTTTGATTATTAAGCTTCTTACTCCAAAGAAAACGGCCCGGCCTCCTAATCAGTGGCCATATGTTGGTTGACACAGCCTTAAGCTCACTGTTTATGAATAAAAAAAACGCTTAACACGACTGAAACTTATGGTAGAATATTTACCGGACAGTATTTACCGAACAGTGCTTCACTGATGTCCTCTGTTCGAACTGCATCTCTGGAAATGTTTCAACCCCTTGAACTGCAAATATAAATAACTGCAAACTACATCTAATTTAACCAAATTTTGGTCAAACTTTACACCAAATTGTATTATATAATTGTTTTAATTTACATAAAATATTAACCCCGATTTTGAGTACACGGTACATTAAAATTGATGGGGTACGTCTTTGGGGTCGGCCGCTGGATGGACGAGCACACCTGAGGACTGGTTGCTATCCCGCTAATCGGGTCAACGATGCCAGTCAAATACTGTACTTACATCTATCAACCTATTCTTAGCTCGTGATCCTGCAACCCTGTCGTAGTCCCCGAACTGAAGCACTGTTCGATTAAAGTTCGAACTTCAAACATTTATAAATACGAAATGTACACACTACATTACGGTAGTTGCTGGATTAAAGAGCATTGAGCCGACGTTTCGTGCAAGGGCTGCACATATTTTGTGCAGCCCTTGTGAGTATTTGCATTATATGATTCCCCAGCCTACGTTCGTAGTTATAAATCGAAACGTGCTTCATTCACTTCCAGCTAGTGATGGAGATAAGATAATCCGTCGGCCAAATACTAGTTAAGGTAGCTGCTGCTTCCCTGTTTATGAATAACAATTGACACATGATTCAACTGCTCACGTTTGAGATTTTCTCGAACAATGCTTCACACTTCCAAGGCTCGAAGCTCACGTCTGCAAATGCTTCATTATAAATTACATAAATGCCAAGAGCCCAAAAACACACTAAGGTTAACCTAACCTTGGTTTAACTATAAACAAAACTGATTGCTTACAATCAAGTTAATGTAACAATTATCCACGAGACAAGAATAGACCGTCCTTTCATATGCAACATCTGCATATATATCTCTACATTTCCACCGTGTGAACATATCTTGAAGGATCTTCCCCAGATTCAGAATCTATCCAATGAAGCGGCTCCATCTTGTTATAATGCTGGTACGAGCATGTCAACACGACGAGCGGTCGTTCACCTCAACGGGTTCCCACACAACCGGATCGTCGCGTCCACAGACTCCTATTGCCAGTCTATCATCAAAACATAGGGCTGGCGGGCTCACCAAGTTTATGTACAAAATATGGACAATCCCAGTCGGTAATAGTTCGTATTCTGGATATTAATCTCTGTTCAAAGCTACGACTCGAGACGTGCTTCAGTTTCTTCCAGCCCGTCTTGTTCAAGACTCGCTAAACAGTGGAGAGCAAAACACCTTATCCTTTGAAGACACAAACACCCAATATATAGCAAAGTTAAAGTAAATTTAGAATCGTGTTGTTATTGCATTGTATAAAATATTCAGAATGGCAGTTGGATACCAAATGTGTGTCTAAGACTCACTGACGTCGGTGAGTCGGTGTTAGTGATATTATCCCAATGAAGAAGATGAGTTTGGATCCTGTTTACAGTGGGCGACCTTCCCAAACTCGCCTCGCCACACAGCCTCCAGAATCCTTACTAATCGACCCGAGTAGACAATGTCACGCGAATATGCCTGACGAATCAAGTGTCATGAGGACATAGCTAACACAAGCCCAAGTGAAAGTATATATTTGTGAAAGTGCAATTGAGAGACTACTGCAAGTTTTAGCTGCAATTCAAGCGATATTAGTGGAACAAGCCGCCAGCATTACTCCAAGTACGAGCACCAACAGAGGGGGTTGAGTATTCATTGTATAAATGATATGAGTACTATAGATCAGGGAAATATTACTCATTGAGTAATATTAACAATAGGCAGAGGTTATTGAGGGGTATTTACCCACTGGACGAGAGGCAGGGGGGTCACCGTGACCCAGATAGCGACCATTGAGCTCCGGCCACACGTGGCACCTGGTCGCTCAGTGCCTCAGTGTGTGTTCCAGACTGGTGAGTGTAAGCACCTCCTCCAGTACACCCTCCCCCCCCACAACACACTACACCCCAAGTACCTTCCCCCTCACCCTCCAGCCACAGCACTCTGCCTTCACCACACACGTCTCCAACAGCAGCACAACCACCTGTGACAACACCAGTGACAACAGTGTCAACACCAGTGACAACAGTGTTAACACCAGTGACAACATTGTCAACACCAGTGACAACACCAGTGACAACAGTGTTAACACCAGTGACAACATTGTCAACACCAGTGACAACACCAGTGACAACAGTGTTAACACCAGTGACAACATTGTCAACACCAGTGACAACACCAGTGTTAACACCAGTGACAACATTGTCAACACCAGTGTCAACACCTGTGACAACAGTGTTAACACCAGTGACAACATTGTCAACACCAGTGTCAACACCTGTGGACAACAGTGTCAACACCATGGACAACAGTGTCAACACCAGTGACAACATTGTCAACACCAGTGCCAACAGTCATGACCAGTGACAACAGTGTCAACACCAGTGACACAACAGTGTCAACACCAGTAACAACAGTGTCAACACCAGTGACAACAGTGTCAACACCAGTGACAACATTGTCAACACCAGTGACAACAGTGTCAACACCGTTACAACATTGTCAACACCAGTGACAACAGTGTCAACACCAGTGACAACAGTGTCAACACCAGTGACAACAGTGCCAACACCAGTGACAACAGTGTCAACACCAGTGACAACAGTGTCAACACCAGTGACAACACCAGTGACAACATTGTCACACCAGTGACAAACATTGTCAACACAGTGACAACAGTGTCAACACCAGTGACAACAGTGTCAACACCAGTGACAACATTGTCAACACCAGTGACAACAGTGTCAACACCAGTGACAGTGTCAACAACAGTGACAACACCAGTGACAACAGTGTCAACACCAGTGACAACAGTGCCAACACCAGTGACAACAGTACCAACACCAGTGACAACAGTGCCAACACCAGTGACAACATTGTCAACACCAGTGACAACATTGTCCAACACCAGTGTCAACACAAGTGACAACAGTGTCAACACCAGTGACAACAGTGTCAACACCTGTGACAAACAGTGTCAACACCTGTGACAACAGTGACAACACTGTCAACACCAGTGACAACAACAGTGCCAACACCAGTGACAACACCAGTGGCAACATTGTCAACACCAGTGACAACAGTGTCAACACCAGTGGCAACATTGTCAACACCAGTGACAACAGTGTCAACACCAGTGACAACACCAGTGACAACAGTGTCAACACCAGTGACAACAGTGTCAACACCAGTGACAACATTGTCACCACCAGTGACAACATTGTCACCACCAGTAATAACAGTGACAAACACCAGCGACAACACCAGTGACAACACCAGTGCCAACACCAGTGACAACAGTGCCAACACCAGTGACAACAGTGTCAACACCAGTGACAACATTGTCACCACCAGTGACAACACCAGCGACAACACCAGTAACAACATCAGTGACAACAGTGCCAACACCAGTGACAACACCAGTGTCAACACCAGTGACAACACCAGTGTCAACAACAGTGCCAACACCAGTGACAACAGTGTCAACACCAGTGACAACATTGTCACCACCAGTGACAACACCAGCGACAACAGTGACATCAGTGACACCAGTGCCAACACCAGTGACAACACCAGCGACAACAGTGTCAACACCAGTGACAACATTGTCACCACCAGTGACAACATTGTCACCACCAGTAACAACACCAGTGACAACACCAGTGACACCAGTGTCAACACCAGTGACAACACCAGCGACAACACCAGTGCAACACCAGTGTCAACACCAGTGACAACACCAGTGACACCAGTGTCAACACCAGTGACACCAGTGTCAACACCAGTGCCAACACCAGTGACAACATTGTCACCACCAGCGACAACACCAGTGACAACACCAGTGACACCAGTGTCAACAACAGTGCCAACACCAGTGACAACAGTGCCAACACCACCAGCATATCCCCCCTCGCCCACACACAACCCACAAGACTGGGAAGGCAACACTGAACACCATTTACTTATAACAACAGAAGTGGGTGAGCGGCAGGGCGGGAGCCAAGAGACAGACAGACAGACGGCAGCAGATGGACAGACAGGAGGAGGCATCATCAACACCTGTTGGCCAGACACGTGGAAGACATCACCGAGGCGTGGGTGAAGCGTCTCCTCCTCCACAGCCTCACCGCCTCCGGTAATTCTCAGGCTCATCTGCTGTTTTAGAATTGTTTACCTCTTTAAGTTCGTCTGCTCCTTTAGAATTGTTTACCTCTTTAAGTTCGTCTGCTCCTTTAGAATTGTTTACCTCTTTAAGTTCGTCTACTCCTTTAGAATTGTTTACCTCTTTAAGTTCGTCTACTCCTTTAGAATTGTTTACCTCTTTAAGTTCGTCTACTCCTTTAGAATTGTTTCCCTCTTTAAGTAGTGTTTGTGTTCTCTTAGACCTGTTGGTAATAGGATTGAGCGAGCGAGGTCTGTCGGCCGCGTCATATAACAACAAAATGCTAATTTTAAACTTGGAATTAATGTCAAAGGCCAAGAGAGCTACGCTGCATTTTTCCCGCATTTTACCATAACAAATTTAATATTAACTTGTTCCCAGATCTAAGAAGAGAAGATTACAGAACACCCAAGAGACTGTACATTTACAATACTCATTATTCTTCACAAGAGGAATTATGATAATAATTGTGATCTAAAATTGTTACCTAAACTGTCTCAAGGCGTGCTGCGGGGTAGCCCTAGGCGTGCCGCAGGGTAGCCTTAGGCCCGCTTTAGGGCAGCCCACAGTGTGGTGGTTTGACAGGAGGAAAAGAATTTCAGCACAAGCATCCATGACCAAACATTTCCTAACAGCAAAGTTAGGAAATGTGCTCCCAATACACATGATAAGTGAGTACATGTGCACAGATACACATATGGAGGTAGGGAGATGATCTTTAACTTAAATCTTTACCAATAGTAATAGAATTTATAATATTAAATCAAATGAATCTGGAGATAATTTTATTGAAGCAAAATTGGATAGCTGTTTCCTAATATATAGTTTCCTAATAGAGTTTCCTAAGATATAGAGTTTCCTAATATAATAACTCAAATATTCACTAAAAGCGGGGTTATATATAATATTTGTAAAGATGCTAATAAGCGAAATAGAAAGACCAAATCTACCATTCACAAATTATTTCAAGATGACATAAAAAACTACAAAAGAATAGCCATTATTTAAAAAAAAATCGTAAATTTAATTTCTTTATTAAAAGATCCAGTGTATTTTTACTCACGTTTTAATGCTCTTTTCTGGAGCATTTGTCCCTAGAGTTTGTAGTTTATTATATTAATAAGGATGTTTTTATTGTTTGGGAATTCCTGCTGATATTGTACCTAGGTATTTATGGCCTTGATGTAAGTAGGTTGTGCGCACTCCTTTTGTTTTTCCACTAGCACCTTCAAATTTGCTTGTCCAGTAATTACTTAGGTCTTCCACAGTCGATGAATTTATTAGATCCATAAATTATACTTGCTAGATGCTCAAAAAGCACTTACTGTAGCCTTAATAACCCTACAGAGGTTAATAAGCAGTACTCCCAACACCAAGACAAGACCTCTTAAGTCCAGACACAGATCACCAGAACCTCAAGGTCATCAACGAGGAACTAAACCAACGATTCCTCTGCCATATACACTGAACAAAGTGGTCCACACCTCCATCTTGACTCCAGTTACGCGAGTGACATTACCGTCACATTCTCATAAAATTCTAAAATGTCAAAGAAAACACTATACCACTATGACTACAGGTAACAAATGCCAGTTCCCGGACCCAGGTGAACAGTACACACCCAGTTCATGACCAAACGTACCACAAATAATCAGTACGGATCAACACTGGTGTAGGTACAAGTTTATAAAAACAATTGTGATTACTCATTTCTGACGACTCGGTAATTTACACAGTATTATCAAGAATACACATGGAAATCACACTAATGTGATATTAATGAGAAAATCATTTGATCAATTGTGGTGGATTCGAACCCTCGACCCGGGTGCTCCTAAGTCGTACATCTTACCACTAGACCAGACTAGAGTACCCATGTCAAGGGTTCGAATCCAATTGATTTTCTCACTTTCAAGAATTATAAAGGATCGTCATGAATACAAAATCATGATATCGACCATATGATGAAGGATCGTTAAGAGCAGATCAGACAAGAGAGAATACATGCGATTCTGATATCATTATTTCTCCTGTTAGGGCGTGAGGGGAGCATAACCCTAAGGAGGTGGAGCCGACACAAGTGCCTGTCTCCAGACCCCCTGGCCGGCCACTCCAGCTCGAGGGTCACCGTCCAAGGTGGAGTACGAGGTGGAGGGCGAGGCGACGACTGACAAGTTGAAGAAGCAGACATTCGTGGTGAAGATGGTGCCCACTGAGGGCCACATGGCGTGAGTCAAACCACCATCAATCTCTCTCTCTCTTAGCGCTTCTCTCCGCCCATCCATTTGGGCTGGGCGATAGAACGCCGGCCTCGCTTTTTTGCAGAATCGGCGTTCGATCCCCCATGGTCTAATTGGTTGGGCATAGTTCCTTCACTCCGTCCTCATATCCCTATCCATAATGCAGCCTGATTATATAATGATTTATAGGAACAGTTAGTCAAGTTTGACTTGTAATTAATTACATACTGTTTTGCAGAGTATGCAAATCAAGTGCATGCTTCTAGTTTTATTCTTTAATAGAGAGAGCAACAGGTAATTTGCATATCCTGGGTTGAACATATTGCATACCTAGTACTTTGCACTTTAATCATGAATTTGAATGTGGTGCAACCATGCAATCTTGGCAATATATTTTATAATTTTATTATGTAGCTCAGCTTTCTCTATTGAGAAATGTTAGCAACCCGTCCTCCTAATAGAGCGAAGCATTTTGACGTATACTTTACCTAAGGCCAAAATTATCGTACTAGAAAATTGTAGTGGCTCGCGAAAGTGACATACTCTCCCGTTTTCTGTTTTGGGTCCTCTGGTAGGTTAGGATAAGTGCACTTTAGTACGCCAGTTTCTTGACGTTGGGAAAACTTAGGTGGACGGCCTGGAATAACGGTTATTGTTTCAGCCAACGGATGGTTAGTCAGCTGATGTGGCGTTGTCACGTTTAATCACCGTAAATACACCGCTAGGTGAATTTAAATACGTTATTCGAAGTCTAATAGAATTCCTTTCATTATGTTACTGACTAGTATTAGGCATCAATCAGTCTCAGGAGACTATGGAGTGGCGCTCTGGTTGTCGGTCTGGAGTGGCCTCTCCAGAGCACAAAGCCAGGGTATGTTTGATATGAGGGAGAAGCTGTTACCCATGCAGCAGGTCCCCCCCCCCCCCTCTCAACGACGCCGAAAGTGACTGACTAGTATATACATTTTGATAAAGCCTAATAAACTTAATAAACAGCTATATTGCAGGTTCAACTTACACTCAGTCAGTTCCGTCCACCACACTTAACACTTTTGAGACTTCCAGGGGCCTGTTGACGTCTGAGGGGATGCACCCATGTGGAGGTTGGTCAGTACGGGCGGTTCCTGCGGGCGCTGGGGGGCGTGGGAGACGGAGAAGCTGGGCGCGGGCGTGGGCGTGGTGGCCGAGATTGTGCCCGCCCCACGCCCTCGCTCTCAGCACGCCCCATCACTTCACCACTCGTCCTTCCGGAGATCACCAACCTTGGCTACCAGGTGAGCCACCGCCAGGTGAGTTATTACCAGGTGAGTTATTACCAGGTGAGCCACGGCCAGGTGAGCCACGGCCAGGTGAGCCACGACCAGGTGAGCCACGGCCAGGTGAGCCACGACCAGGTGAGCCACAGCCAGATGAGCCACAACCAGGTGAGCCACAGCCAGGGTGAGCCACAACCAGGTGAGCCACGGCCAGGTGAGCCACGGCCAGGTGAGCCACAGCCTGGTGAGCCACAGCCAGGTGAGCCACAACCAGGTGAGCCACAGCCAAGTGAGCCACAGCCTGGTGAGCCACAGCCAGGTGAGCCACAACCAGGTGAGCCACAGCCAAGTGAGCCACAGCCTGGTGAGCCACAGCCAGGTGAGCCACAACCAGGTGAGCCACAGCCAGGTGAGCCACAACCAGGTGAGCCACGGCCAGGTGAGGCCACAGCCTGGTGAGCCACAACCAGGTGAGCCACAGCCAGGTGAGCCACAACCAGGTGAGCCACGGCCAGGTGAGCCACAGCCTGGTGAGCCACAGCCAGGTGAGCCACAACCAGGTGAGCCACAGCCAAGTGAGCCACAGCCAGGTGAGCCACAGCCAGGTGAGCCACAACCAGGTGAGCCACAACCAGGTGAGCCACGGCCAAGTGAGCCACAGCCAGGTGAGCCACAGCCAGGTGAGCCACAACCAGGTGAGCCACAGCCAGGTGAGCCACGGCCAGGTGAGCCACAGCCAGGTGAGCCACAGCCAGGTGAGCCACAGCCACAAGCAAAATTAGTTACATTAACTTAAGTACAAATACATATTACCACATCATGCTGAAAGGTAATTTACGTATCAGATGCGTTGGCAATTACATGAAATTGGTCGTTACAATTAAAATACAGTGTTTTTAATTACTATGAATCCTAACAATGTGGGGTTTACATCCTCGACTCACTATCCAAGGACCCGGGTTTAATCCTCGACCACGGCAGAAATGGTTGGGCTTTTCACATCATGCCTCTATTCACCTAGCAATAAATAGCCATCCGGGAGTTAAGTAGATTGCATAGGGTGAAAGTAAATCAACTTGCACCAGCCTGAGGAACTAATCCACCTTCGGGAACGGCGAAGTGAAATGTCTTGGGTCTTCCCAGACGCGGCTACTGGAGGAGGGACTGACGGCGTCGGAGGTAGTGGTGGTGGCCAAGGCCCTGGGGAGGTTCCATGGGACAGCGGTGGCCTTCAAGGTCTCCAATGGGACCAGCCTCGACGATGCCTTTCCCGCCTGCTTCCCACGTCGCCCGCGCCGACAGTCCGCTCTTCACCTTCTTCCCAAAGGCTGGGTTCGAACGGTGAGGTTCCGAGCTCGACTTGTTCCTTCTGTTTCTTTAATTCGGGTCGTTGTGTACATAATGATGGTTCGCATTAAACTAACTCAAGTCAATCTAACATAGCCCATTCCAATCTGAACTAATCCAGCCCAACCAGAACTAATCCAACCCAATCTAAACTAACCCAACCCAATTTAAACTAACCCAACCCAACCTAAACTAACCCAACCCACCCTAAACTAACCCAAACCCAAATTAACCCAACCCAATTTAAACTAACCCAACTCACACTAACCCAACCCAATTTAAACTAACCCAACCCAATTTAAACTAACCCCAACCCAATTTAAACTAAACCCAACCCAATTTAAACTAACCCAACCCACCCTAAACTAACCAAAACCCAAATCTAAACTAACCCAACCCACCCTAAACTAACCCAACCTAAACTAACCCAACCCCAATCTAAACTAACCCAATTCACACTAACCCAACCCAATTTAAACTAACCCAACCCAACCTAAACTAACCCAACTATATAAATAGTTTTACACAAATTTGGGCCAAATGGCAACAGGCCTGTGAACGACGTGACCACCTAACAACCTAACACCTCATTGCGTGCTAAACTGGGCCACTACCACCTCCTCCACGGGAAATGAAATGACCTAAGATCAAAGTAGCAAATTTTTTCCTTCAATGCTGCCTCTAGTTTTCCTCTGCTGCTTAATTCTTTTCCACCATATTCCTTGAACACTTTATCAGTAAAAAAATCTTAAAGCTTGCTCAAGCAGAGACGCGAGTTTGAGGTCCACCACATGACTCCAAAATCTGACTGGTGGGTTTGGGGACTGGTGTCCTCCTTATTGCCTATCAACCGGACGGTTATTAAGGCCAGCAGAATAGTTTACTGATCCCAGTAAGTATACTTTAGCCCTTAACAGTTCAAGACTAAGGTAAACTCGGTGTATAGCGCGATGCACCCACCCGAGTATACATCCGTGATCCCTTGTAGTCTCACCACCTGACGGAGAATATTCCAGCCGGAAATGAGCTAATGGGTATACATAGCCAGCACCTTCCCTCCCTTCTTGTACCAGATTCACGAAGCAGTTACGCAAGCACTTACGAACCTGTACATCTTATCTCACGCTTTAGCGGCATTGTTTACAATTATTAAACAGTAATGAGCTCCGAAGCACCAGGAGGCTGTTTATAACAATAACAACAGTTGATTGGAAAGTTTTCATGCTTGTAAACTGTTTAATAAATGTAACCAAATCCGTCAAAGATTGAGGAAAGATGTACACGTCCGTAAGTACTTGCGTAACTGCTTCGGGAATCTGGCCCCTGGCGTGCGATTCATCAACCACTTAAGTGTCCACTTACGATCTCCCTATATCTTCAATCATGGCTGCTTGCTTTGTATCTATTAAACAGTTTATTAGCTAAGCGCTAAAAAGTTGTCCATGACAACAATAATAACCTTAGGTTCTGAAGCTTCCGAGCTCGTAAATTGTTTAATAAATACAGACTAAGGTACTATTATCCAGGAAAGATGAACAGGTTTCGTAACTGGTCACATACATACTACACGAGTCCTTGGGCTAGATTCACGAAAGCACTACGAACGTGTACATCTTTCCTCAATTTTTGACGGCTTTGGTTACATTTATTAAACAGTTTACAAGCATGAAAACTTCCC
>NC_091174.1:11898312-11985812 GCF_040958095.1 Procambarus clarkii
AACTTTTATGTGTCCACGCCCTGAGAAACTCAGCATGTTTATCCTCACCAGCTGATCGACTGGGCACAGGCGCGGTACAGCCAGGGCACCTATGACCTCATCTACCTGCTGTCCATCGGTGCTGAGCCCGAGGTGAGGCGCCAGGTCTACCTGGAGGCCAAGGAGGAGTACTTCAGAGCCTTCAACGTCACCCTCAGGCACCTCCAGGCTGGTCTCACCTACCCAAGGTCAGCCTCAAGCATCACTTCTCAAGCATAAACTTAACATTTAAAAAAAAAATACAAAAGATTGCAACAAGATTAGTGCTAAGAGGGTTCAGCTACGAGAATAGAACAGTGGAACTAAATCTCACAACTCTAGAGGATAGAAGGAACAGGGGGGGATATGATCACAACATACAAGATACTGAGGGGAATAAGTAAAGTGGAGCCTCTTCAAATTGAGAGAAAGTAGGATAAGAGAACAAAGGTAGAAGCTGGAAATGCAACTGAGCCGAAGGAATGCACATAAATACTCGGGCTGGACGGTAGAGCGACGGACTCACTTCATGCAGGTCGGCGTTCAATCCCCAATCGTCCAAGTGGTTGGGCACCATTCCTTTCCCCCGTCCCATCGCAAGTCCCTATTCTGACCCCTTCCAAGTGCTATATAGTCGTAATGGCTTGGCGCTTTCCCCTGATAAATCCATCTCCCGTACCCTGTACGGGTTGTCAACAAGTAGAGTGTATTGTGCACTCTCCATCCAAAACTTTAAGGCCAGATTCGACAAATAAAGAGCTAGACCTCACTCCTTGGTAGACACTGTTAGGTAAGCACTACTAGGTAATCATAGACACCCTCCCTCCCATATTCGCATCCCTCCGTCACTATCTGTCTCTTGTACATCTATCTCTTCCACTCCCGTTCTCATCTTGCACCTGGTAGAAAATTTAAAGAAAACGAATACGCGAAGCGGCAATAAATGGTTAACTAAGACATACTTTCCACAGGTATTTTGCCTTGCATGAAGAGTATGATAACCGCAAAAAATATTATAAAACATTGAATTGGATTGCATTTAGATGTTAACATTAGTCAGTGAAACCTTCTATAACGAAACCTTAAGTAATTATTTTTGTTATTTGAGTTTTTTTTTTCCATTCGTATATAGTACATCTTAATATTGTACAATATATAAAAACAATTCACCAATGTTTCATGCTGCACTGTAACTTATAACAATTAATTAAAGGATATTCCCGTAAGTGCTTCAGTGACGAAGTTTGTTCGGACCACACAACGCTGTAAATGCTTCACCCCACGTACTACAAATACAAATAATCGCCAACAGAGCCTAAACACCTAACCTAACCAATGCCTAAATATGCACAATATGCTAATATATAACAATTAATTTATATTTGAGAAAATTCCTATTCTGAATGAACAGCATGTTAGCAATTATGAATGCGTCATTGGGGTCGACCGCGGGATGGAATGGACTTGGTCTGAGGACGAGTTGCGCCATCAGTTTGTGAGTCGTGTGTAAACCGTTTTTTCATTCATAACCGGGGGGGGGGGAGGTTTGGCGGGGTGCATGGAATGGACTTTTGGGTCTTTGTTTAGATGACGGGCTGCCACATAATGCTTCCCACGGCGACTCCCCCAAGACGAGGACTGAGCGTGACTGAGCGTACCTGTGCCTGCAGGTCGGTGTTCGAGGCAGACATGGTGGTGAGCGAGCAGCTGAGCGTGGTGTGGAGTGTGGCCAGTATCAACCTCCTGTACTCCAGCGGCCAGGCTCCAGCGCCGACTGCTTGGGCATCCTCACTGACGTCCTCAGCAACCCGAATAATGGAAGCCTCCGAAGATGCCTCTCCCAAAACCCTCCTCCCAGAAAGCTTCTGACACCAGGCGCCGCTGCTCCTCGTCTCAGAGACCTCGTTCACACACCAAACATTGTGATTCCCAGAACTATATCGCTATCTTTCTCCGCTGATTTTGTTTTCCCGGACACCTGCTTTTATTGTATTATTCCCCTTCCCCGCCACTCACCCTCCTCCATAGTTTTCCTCCCGAACCTCTCCCCCCATCACTCACATTCCTCATTAGTTCCAAACTCAAGCAGAGGCCCTAACGAAATTTCAATGAAGTGTTTCAGGGTGCCGACATGGACCCCCTCCACCACCACTAGTCCTCCACGCCATGCTCTTGGAGGAGGACCACACAGTCTCCTCCTCCTGCTACTGGAGGTGACGCTCATCAAGACTTCACAACCTCTTCTCCCAAAATAACCCGAGCCAAGACTGCTCTTGGTGACATAGTAAACTGTTATGTCTTCTTGTGCTGTGTGATGGAGTATCCAGGTCGTCTCTGTGGCTAAATATACCTTTCTTTTATTTTAGTTTCTGTTTGAAAGCCGATATATGCGGGGGAATGGAGATGAATCTCACTTGTTCATAACATTAAGATTTTAATGCTTTTTATTTCCTTTGGTAGTTTGTAAAATATATGATTTATTTGTGATTTCTTTTATTTTCACACAATATAAAAAGACAAGAGATCTGCCCGAAACGCTATGCATGTTTTTGGTTTTAGAAAGAATGAAAAAACACTCACATGTACTCTCACAACAAGATGTACCTTCTTCCATATAATTAACTAAATAAATAGATAAATAAATAGATAAATCAGGTATTAAAACACGCTGTCTGTGACGTGATGGCCGAGTTCCCACCTGTGTCTTCCAGCTTATTGTTGACATTTTTTCCATTAATAATGTTTGACTAAAATGAACAAAAAGACTTTAATAATAATAATAATAATAATAAAAATAATAATTAATTATTATTATTATTATTATTATTATTATAAATTTCTTATTATTTTCTTATTAATAGTACGCGCATCACACACGTTTCACTCCTAGCTAGAATATATTATCAAAGTCGCCACCCATGTACCTGGATTGCACCTGGAGATGGTTCTGGGAGTTCTTCTGCTCCCCAAGCCCGGCCCAGGGATTGGCATGACTTATGAGAACTTGGTCCAACAGGCTGTTGCCTGGTGCGGCCCTTAAGAAAACATTTCAACTACAGTCCGGTTGGTCCGGCACTTCTTGCAGAAAACTATTCAGTTTTTCTTGATGACTACGACTTTTGTTCCGGCAATATTTCATATAATTGCTAAGAGGAAACTGAACAACCGTGGACCTCTGGTGTTCATACAGTGTTCTCTGACTGTGGCTATGGCACCTCTACTCCTTACTGTCTCTATTCTGCATTTCCGTCCATATCGTTCACTCTAGTATGTTGTTATTTTACTGTGTAAATTTGGTACCTGGCCCGCCAGTATTTTCATGTATATATTAATTGATACCTCACTCGTCTCCTTTCTAGAGGGTACATTTTGAGAGCTTTGACACGTCCCAATAGTTTTGGTGCTATATCGTGACTATGCGTGCCATATATGTTTTCTGTATTCCCTCTATTTCAACAATCTCTCCTGCTTTAAAGGGTAAAGTGTGAACCAAGCTGTACTCAAGACGGGACAGTATAGATGATGTTAACAGTATAACCATTGTGATGGGATCCCTGGTTTTGAAGGTTCTCGTAATCCATCCAATTATTTTTCTATCTGGCGCTATATTTTCTTGGTTATGCTCCCTGAATGTTAGGTCGTCAGGCATCATTATTCCCAGATCCTTTACATGATGCTTTCCTATTCCGTGCAGATATGATTGTGTCTTGTACCCTGTATTTTGTTTAAGATCCTCATTTTTACCGTACCCAAGTACCTGGAATTGACCATTGTTAAACATCATGTTATTTACTGCTGCCCAGTGAAAAAACTTATTAACATCAACTTGTAGTTTTTCAATGTCTTCAACAGAAGTAGTTTTCATGCTGATTTGAGTGTCATCTGCAAAAGATGACGCGAAGCTGTGACTTGTAATTGTGTCTATATCTGACATAAGTATAAGGGAAAGCAGTGGTGTAAGGACTGTGCCCTGAGGTACAGAGTACTTCACTTAGCTTGGACTTGATTTTGTTTGAGTGTTACTCTTTGCGTTCTGTTTGACAGAAAATAGAATATCCATCGTCCTACTTTACCTGTTAGTCCTATGACCTCATTTTGTGTGCTATCACTCCATTCATCAAATACCTTTGCAAAGTCCGTGTATACCATTTCGACATTCTGTTTTTCTTCAAGTGCATCAGTGATTTTGTCATTGTGGTCGAGTAGCTGCGAAAGGCACGATCTTCCCGTTCTCAATCCACGTTGACATGAGTTGTGGATGCCATTAGTATCCATGAAACTCGAGATATGACCCCTGATCACTCTCTCTAAAACGTTTATTATCTGGGATGTTAATGCGACTGGTCTATTGACCAGACCACACACTAGAAGGTGAAAGGACGACGACGTTTCGGTCCGTCCTGGACCATTCTCAAGTCGACTGTGCCAGAATGGTCCAGGACGGACCGAAACGTCGTCGTCCCTTCACCTTCTAGTGTGTGGTCTGGTCAACGTACTTTAGCCACGTTATTGTGACTCATCGCCTGCGACTGGTCTATATGTTTTAGCCAATGCTTTGCTCCCTCCCTTGTGTAGAGGAGCTATATCTGTTGAGTTAAGCATTCCTGGTACCTTCCCCGTGTCTAAGATATTTCTCCACACTATACCGAGTGCGAGTAAGGTTACCAAAGTCGACCACGTGACGGAAATAAGATTATATTTCTTTACATCTGATATGCATCTTGGATCTGCGGCTTGACCTGGTTTAGGGTTCTGACTATATTTGCCAAGCAAATAATTGTTTGTTGCTTGCTCGCCTGCTCAAACCTCATCCAACTCACTCAACTCACTCACTGTCTCCTTTCATTCTGCCTTAAATATTAGTTCGTTACCCTTAGCAGGGAGGAGGGGGCGGGGGGGGGGGCGTAGTCAACTGGAGATGTTTGCCAACTCGTCCTCCAAAGTACAATACAAGTCAAATACGAACGTATAAATCTTAATTAGTCAGTATTTGACTTGAGTGTTGTGACCCAAGCGACCTCTTGTTCTGATGATGGGCGGGCACTTGCAGTACGTGGACGAAACATTTTGAAGTGCACTTCCTACACAGAACAAAGCAATGTTCAGGAAGAGTTTGAATACAATCCGTTTTGATTCGTCTATAACAGTCAGTCCTCATCTACAAAGGCCAAATGTTCGTTTATCCAGCCGCTAACCCCTGTTTCGTTGAGGTTATCTTGAGATGATTTCGGGGCTTTTAGTGTCCCCGCGGCCCGGTCCTCGACCAAGCCTCCACCCCCCAGGAAGCAGCCCGTGACAGCTGACTAACACCCAGGTACCTATTTTACTGCTAGGTAACAGGGGCATAGGGTGAAAGAAACTCTGCCCATTGTTTCTCGCCGGCGCCTGGGATCGAACCCAGGACCACAGGATCACAAATACAGCGTGCTGTCCCCTCGGCCGACCGGCTCCCTGTTTATAGATGAAAAGCTCTTTACATACGACTCACAACGTTCGAACATTTCTCAAACATGCAGGCGATGAGTCACAATAACGTGGCTGAAATATGTTGACCAAACCACACACTAGAAAGTGAAGGAACGACGACGTTTCGGTCCGTCCTGGACCATTCTCAAGTCGATTGTGAGACAATCGACTTGAGAATGGTCCAGGACGGACCGAAATGTCGTCGTCCCTTCACTTTCTAGTGTGTGGTCTGGTCAACATATCTCAAACATTGCCTCGCTGGAAGGGCCAGCACTGTGGGGACATGCCCAGCACACCACTGGAACATTACCTAACACAGTGCACAGTTACAAACCAAATAACATTTCAACTAAGATTCAACAGAGCAGAAGTTGTCAAACACATTGGGCATAATCTTACTTAAGCCAACATACGAGTCATAAATACTCATACTCCGCTTAAGTAAAACAGAAACAAGAAACAAGCAACACATAGTGGCCCAGCGATAGGCCTAGGGGCCCGCGCAGGAATAACCCTGTCAAAAGAAAATGCTTCGCTAACGACCTCTGCAGGAATTGCAACTTTGCAAATGTACTAAAAAAAATTTTTTTTTTTACTACTTTTTTTTACCCCACGTACTAAAAAAATACAAATAATCGCCAACACAACCTAAACACCTAACTAACGCATAACTAGACCTAGAACTTTAATATGTAGTGTATATATGTGAAAAACTTCTTTTTAATACAAACTACGAAACAATTATGAATGATTTAACGGGCCTGGCCTGAGGACAGGATGCAGTCCTCATAAACATTGGCTAAAAGCTCGTTAATCCAGCGGCCAACCCCCCTGTATATGAATGACAAACACTTCACACACGACTCAACTGATTACATTCCAGCTTTGATCATGTGCTTCACTCTCCAGCTGCCGAACACCACCTCTCTAAATGCTTCATCCACGTACTTCACATAAGCTTACTTATTTACAAAATCTGTATATATAAATTGAATATGGAAAAAATGTGTTTGGTTACAATGTCAAAATTGACGAATGCTTCCCTGGGGGGTTCGGCCGGAGCTTGGACGAGCATAGGCTGAGAGTGAGCTACAGCAGGAGGACAGTGTCAGCGAGGCGGACAGCCCGTCTACTATCCTAACTTATACTATTATACTATATACCCCATTTCAAAACGTTACCTTTCGCCTGTGACTTCACAATAAAACTACATGTGCTGAAGCTATGAATAAACACTGACGCCGTACAATGGGATCGAATCCTTGTTCCTGGACTCCTGGGCCACACGCACGATGGACTTCAAAGTACCTCATCCGAAAGCACTACTTAATGGAGTTTAGAAGGCACCATCCCGGTGCCACAACCCCAAGTCTTGCGACCTCCCCGAGACTAACGCCATCCTTGTCTCAGCTTACGCCAAGTTACCCTTATCAACAGCAACTTTGCACGTGCTGAGTATCACATTACGCAAAGTTGGAGACGAAACGGGCCATGACTCCCGCCACAGCTGGAGTCTATGTTTCGAAACATAGACTCCATGAACTCCATAGAGTCTAGTTTGGCGTCTATGCATATTATGCATATTATGCCAACTTGATGATGTTGGGATTAATTTTTGTCGGGATGAGGAAGTCTGTAATTAGGCTTATCGAGGTGCTCTTGGCTAACTACTGACCTTAACCAGGACGCTACCCACAACAGCTGTCTAAATCCCGGGTACCTGTTAATTGACAAGTGAATAGGCGCATCAAGTGAAAGGAAACGTGTTTTACCGTTTCTGTCCCGCCCACAGATCGAATCCCGGATCCCTTGGTCGGGATTCTACGATGTAGACCACTGCGCTATACTAGTTTCCATATGACTCAAAATAGTTATCAACTCGTCTATAATAACTAGGTTTCTCTCTTTGGTTAAATAATGTATTTATGTGCATTTATCCGAAAGCCACAATCTCCCTAGTGGGCTTGACTGGGACAGGAAGCCGGTGGCTTGTCAAAGATCTCCCCTTTGTTCCTGAGGACTTTTTGTATCTGATTTTTTTAACTGAAGTAAAGTCTTGGCATTTACATCATCTGCGGGTAGGAGGTTCCATGGGATTATAACCCTATGGGTGAAAACACATCAACTCACGGGAGACGTCTCCCGTCACGCAGGGTGCAGTCGCACCTCCACAGATCTCCAGTATCATCTATTGATACTGGTGATGGCTCAAAAGGGCCACTACTTACGGGCTATTCATGCCCGTGCCACCTTTTGGGTGGCTTAATGTTCATCAATCAATCAATCACATCAACTGTTACATAGTGTCCTACACTGTTGAGTTTGACGCCGCTGCCTCAAGGCCAACTGCTGCCTTCAAGTATTTGTAAGACGTAAAAAATTCCCCCCATGTTCTGTAATAGTTGAAACACTGGCAAACAAACACCCAACATGGAGTCTAGTGTCTACACACGAGCACAAACCCAAACTGTTATATATAGATTAACAAGGATCTGATTAACAAGGTTAATCTAAAGATTAACCCTATTACAAATTAACAATTTCAACTAAAGTTCTTTCCCCACATATCTGCCCTTCTCCCTTCTTTTCCCTAGCACCCACCTCTCTTATCTCCCTCCCTCTATTTGTCTCGAACTTGTGCCTGATGCTCTTATGAATGACTTGCTCTAACCTGTCAGCACACAAGTGTGTACTCACCTATTTGTACTCACCTATTTGTGCTTGCGGGGGTTGAGCTTTAGCTCTTTGGTCCCGCCTCTCAACTGTCAATCAACAGGTGTACAGGTTCCTGAGTCCTCTGTGTGGAATGACGTAAGAGGCCTACTCGCCTGTGATTGGGGTATATCCCAACCGTCATACAATTTGAGTATTAACGTGTGTGTGTGTGTGTGTGTGTGTGTGTGTGTGTGTGTGTGTGTGTGTGTGTGTGTGTGTGTGTGTGTGTGTGTGTACTCTCCTATTTGTGCCTGCAGGATCGAGCATTGACTCTTGGATCCCGCCTTTCTAGCCACCGGTTGTTTACAGCAATGACTCCTGTCCCATTTCCCTATCATATCTTGTTTTAAAAGTATGAAAAAGAGTTTGCTTCCACAACCTCCTCTTTAAGTGCATTCCATTTTTCCACTACTCTCACGCTAAAATAAAACTTCCTAACATCTGTGACTCATCTGAGTTTCCAGCTTCCACCCATGTCTCCTCGTTCTGTTATTATTCAGTGTGAGCATTTCGTCTATTTCCACTCACTCCCAAACAGACCACATAGTATCCTCTCACACAGATAGGAGTTTACCTCCAGGTTTCCCCTTAAATACCCATGGAACTGTATGTTGACCAGACCACACACTAGAAGGTGAAGGGACGACGACGTTTCGGTCCGTCCTGGACCATTCTCAAGTCAAGTCACAATCGACTTGACAATGGTCCAGGACGGACCGAAACGTCGTCGTTCCTTCACCTTCTAGTGTGTGGTCTGGTCAACATTCTTCAGCCATGTAATTGTGACTCCTCGCCTGTACATGGAATTGTATAGTAGAGGGACTGATAGACAGATAGAGACAGGGAGCGAGGAGCCTCGCTAGGTCTACGCTCAACCCGTTCTCGCACTTTCGTATAGTCAATATTGACTAATTAAATACGTGCATATGTGATATACTAAACATACTAGTTTACCTTGAAAAGCTTCATAGAAAACACCGACCTTACCTAACCTTCTTAGTATGTTAAGATAAGCATCTTATTGCTTCGTAATTACAATTATTACTTAACCTATTATAGGTATAGGTATATAATCTATAACTATTATAGGTATAGGTTATTTTGTATAGGTATAGGTATATATAGGTTATATACCTATACCTATAATAGGTATATAACCTATACCTATTATAGGTATAGGTTAGGCAATAATTGTAATTACGAAGCAATAAGATGCTTATCTTAACATACTAAGAAGGTTAGGTAAGGTCGGTGTTTTCTATGAAGCTTTTCAAGGTAAACTAGTATGTTTAGTATGTCACATATGCACGTATTTAATAAGTCAATATTGACTGTAAGAAAGTGCGAGAACGGGTTGCAACGCTGGCCTGTCCCAGGTCGGTGGGGACTGTCAGCCGTATCATCCCTCCTTGGTAACAATCTTATAATCAGAGACTTTGGTGAGTGAGTGTGTAAGGCTGACGTATATTTGGTGGTTTCCAATTTAAGTGTTGTGTAATTTTTCAGGGGCAGTCAGCCGTAGTTGCTCTCAATTTCTTGTGTGGTGACTTAAATTCTGCATTAATGTTGACATTTAAACACCCAATAAAATGGCTGAATTATGATACACATACGAGTAAATATATAATAATAAGCGGGAAAACCACTTGTGAAAAATCAAGAATACTAAACGCGTTTTCGGCTCGACTTGCTTTCCTCAGAGCATTTTAGAATCATGGATTCTAAAATGCTCTGATGCAGGCGAATTGAAAACGCGTTTAGCATTTTTTATTTTTTCACATGTGGTTTTTCCGCTTACAGCACTCTGACGTGTATTTGCTAAAGATTCTGTCTTAAAAGATTCTTGGCCATATGATTTACATGTTTACAAGTGTTACGTGATAGCATCAGTTAATATTGTGGTATAGACAAGTTCCATTCATTGTCTTATAAATAACTCTTGAATAGATTGATTGATTGATAAAGATTAAGCCACCCAAGAGGTGGCACGGGCATAATTAGCCCGTAAGTTGTACAATTTTTTGTTCAGTAATTCTTTTCAGTATTCTGAGGTTGCATTTAATCGTCAAGCTGTTATTGCGGGGGAGGATACTGCTTGACAGTCTTTATGAGGGTGTCCAGCTGCTGGACACCTTTGTTGACCAGGAGAGTGGCTGTGTTGATGGCTTCAGGGTGGCCACTGCAAGATTCAGGGACTCTTATCTTGAATAGATGGTGGCAGCCCTTTTCTACCTTCTCCCTACCTCTTTCCTTCAGCACTTGCCTTCCCCTTCCATTCTAACCTTTCCCTTTCTCCTGACCACTCTTCCTCGTTCCTTCCTTCCACCTGTCTACCTCCCTTACTATGAGTTTTCTCCCATATTTTTCTCCAATTACTGTTCCGTTACAAGACTAGGAGGCG
Organism: Procambarus clarkii; assembly: GCF_040958095.1. Taxonomy (NCBI): domain Eukaryota; kingdom Metazoa; phylum Arthropoda; class Malacostraca; order Decapoda; family Cambaridae; genus Procambarus; species Procambarus clarkii. Next base: position 11,908,913 of record NC_091174.1, read on the forward strand.
GGCTATAGTGGGAGAGGAAAGAGGGGAAGGAGAGGGATGAAGAAAGGGGAGAGAGAGAAGGATGGAGAGAGGGGGAAGAGGGAGAGACACACATGGACACAACCAGGTTCCCCATCTTGTGTTTTATAAAAGAACAATCCCTCGACAAACAATAGAGCCTCGGGTCTGATAACAAACACACCGTCAGTCAGATCCCTGTGGAGTCTTCTTGTTAACTTCTCCTCAAGACTGTCCGCCCTGAATACCGCGCTCCTCCTGATAACTTTATCAGATCCATCACTTTGAATACTCTTGATGCCCCTGAACAAACGCATTGTTTCTCAAGGGCTCGGCTATTTGTAGAGAGTTGCAGCATGAGATGAACACCAGAGATGCTGGGATAGAACGAGGGTGGATTAATTCTCAGTGTGAGATAATCACCTATTTAGTGATGAGTGAGACATATTTGTCCAAACTGAGAAAGGTGTTTGGGCTGGTCCAGGGCAGAACGTTTACAGTAACGTAAATGAAACAATGTAATTATATATTTAAGAAGTTGTGAGGAGTTCAATTGGACTTCAGGAGTTCAACAATTGGACTGTGAACCTGACTGGGAGTGAGATGAATGTATGTGTAAATAACGTCTTCTCTACTAACAGGTCGCATTTTGTACGTTGTGGTAACCAATGTTACAAATGCACCCATCTCTAAAAAGTAACGGCTCTTAAATATTCAACGTTTTCTACGAGTCGGACTCGACAGGTTAAGATTGTTGCTAGGGTAATTATCTGGTTAGGTGAAGAGGTTAGATTGTACACGTAGAGGCAGATGAAGAGTACGGGGCTGGCGTGAAGATATATATTAACACCTGTATGGCAGGTGTTAACATAAATGAACAAATCCACAAGGGCCGTGACGAGGATTCGAACCTGCGTCCGGGAGCATCCCAGACACTGCTTTAATCGACTGAGCTACGACAGGATAAAAAGGTTAGTGTGATCTCTGTGTGTAGTGTAAGGTGTTAACATACATCCTCGAGTGTGACATTGAGGACCAAGGCCAAGTGCTGTACTTGGAGTTGCTGCTCGTATCCGGGACATTTTGTGACGGAGTTTCACGAAGTATTGTTGACAATTCATGGAGGAGTGTTAATCCTTCGTGGAGCCGGACTTAATGTTATACCAGAATACATAATAGCTCTGATTAATGGGGTTTTGTGTATCCTGTATCACCTCGCTACGAAAAGAACGATACATCCTGACCACGATCCAAATTCATCCTTATAACATACAACATAGGAATACATTATATGCTTCATTTGATTAATATTGTATTTGTAACTAATTCTCTTTCAAGACATGTATAGACTACAGAGAGACATATACTAAATATAGAAGTGAAAGAGATATGGAGTTGTATTAAGTATGTGTTTTTTGAAGTGAAGGCGGGACGTCCACTCCCCCTCCCCCCCCCCTATCCCACCCGAAGCCCCATATAAATCGGACTCTGCATCACTTGAGCTGACACGGGAGACATCTCCCGTCACGCAGGGTGCAGCCGCACCTCAACAGATCTCCAGTATCAGCTCTTGATACTGGTAATGGCTCAAAAGGGCCACCACTTACGGGCTATTCATGCCCGTGCCACCTTTTGGGTGGCTTCATCTTCATCAATCAATCAATCACTTGAGCTGTTGTGCACGTCAGACCCCGTAGATGCCTCTGCTTGACTCAACAAATTTCAAGTGCAAGAATGCCTAATAATCTATACTAATTGTCTAGAAAATCATTTGCTCAAGTTATCTGTTGGTGGGTAGAATATGTCTACTCGATGTTTTGTTTACATATTATTTAAGCCGGGTGTATATAGTTTAGTTTTACAGTCTTAAAGTGTATATAAGACGCGTTAAATGACGAAACTCAGAGGGGAAGGGAACTATCAGAAGGGAAAGCGTCAAGCCATTACGACTATATAGCACTGGGAAGGGGTCAGGATAAGGATTTGGGATGGGACGGGGGGAAGGAATGGTGCCCAACCACTTGGACGGTCGGGGACTGAACATCGACCTGCATGAACCGAGATCGAATGTCAGAGAGAGAGAGAGAGAGAGAGAGAGAGAGAGAGAGAGAGAGAGAGAGAGAGAGAGAGAGAGAGAGAGAGAGAGAGAGAGAGAGAGCGAGAGAGAGAGCGAGAGAGAGAGCGAGAGCGAGAGCGAGAGAGAAGAGAGAGAGAGAGAGAGAGAGAGAGAGAGAGAGAGAGAGAGAGAGAGAGCGAGAGAGAGAGAGAGAGAGAGAGAGAGAGAGAGAGAGAGAGAGAGAGAGAGAGAGAGAGAGAGAGAGAGCGAGAGCGAGAGCGAGAGAGAGAGAGAGAGAGAGAGAGAGAGAGAGAGGTCTTAGACACCAGCTGTGAGAGGTGTTTTCCACCATGTGAGAGAGAGCTGACTAAACCAGAGACAGTACAACACAAATTAGTCTCGCTTGTTCAGAGTTTAATACTGAGAAAGTGATCGATTTCAGTGTTCTGTATTTTGACTTGCTTGAGTTGAAAATATATGAAATGCTGCTCATAAACATAGAAAAATATGAAAAAACTATGAAGATGACATTGGATCCAAAGCAAAGCAACTGAAGTTACTACATAGTCATATACAAATAACAATTACAATAAAATATTAAGTGATTGGATATGCAAGAAAATGACAGGAAAAATTTGCGAGGAGCTGTGACTTGTGAGAAAGGAATACTGACAGCCCATTTCAAAACTGGAGAAATTCCTGACCTGGAGAGCTTGCAGAGATCCTTTACTGCTAGAATCCACTCGGTAAAACATCTAAACTATTGGGAAAGACTAAAATGCCTATATCTGTATTCTCTTGAGCCCAGGTGGGAGAGAAACATAATTTACACGTGGAAAATAGTAGTGGGGATGGTCCCAAACCTGCACACAGAAATAACACAATATGAGACCAGGAGGCATGTCAGGATGTGCAGAATACCCCCGTTGAAAAGCAGAGGTGCAACAGGTACTCTGAGAGAGAACTCTATCAACATCAGAGGCCCGAGACTGTTCAACACGCTTCCACTACACATAAGGGGCATAGCTGGCCGACCCTTTACAGTGTTCAAGAGAGAAATTGATAAGCACCTCCAAAGGATACCTAATCAACCAGGCTGTGATTCATACGTCAGGCTGCGAGCAGCCGCGTCCAACAGCCTGGTTGACCAGTCCAGCAACGAGGAGGCCTGGTCGAGAACCGGGCCGCGGGGACGCTAAGCCCCGAAATCATCTCAAGGTAACCTCAAGGTAAGGTAGCTCAGAGCTCGTTTCAATATATATTAAATTACGACAGAGCAGGAACAGCTCCCAGTCTCAAGGGAGGAGGAAACCCTAGAAGAGACATTGAGATAAAAGCCGAGGCAATGAGACACTAGCATCAATAGATGATAATAAAGCTATGAGACCAGATACTTCACCATGGATAATATAAGAAGCTACACATTCCCCTCGATATACTCTGGTCTTTAATATTACAACTGAGAAAGGAATACTATCCTCATGTTGGAAAATGGTGAATATCATGTCAATAAATCAGAAAAGATTTAAGAAGGCACTAAACAACAGACCAGTGCCACTGACAAGCACCCCCTGCAGTGTATTCGAAGGAACATTAGGATCAGATAGTTTAAAACCTAGAGAGGATCAGATATGTAACCCAACACCTCAGGCAAGGAAAATCCTGCCTAACGAACTTTCTGAAGTTTTATGATAACGTAATAAATGTAACACAAGACATAAGTTGGGTTAATTGTGTATTTCTGGAATACACATGCGAGACTATTACACAAACTTAAGAGGCAAGCAGGAGTATGTGCATGAGTACAGGCATGAGTAAGCGTACCTAACAGACGGGAGTCAGAGTGAAAGTGAGGGGAAAGAAAAGGTTGGACTGGTGTAGAGTAATCAGAGTACCTCAGCTGCTGGTGATGGCACCCATATAATTTCTCAGTAATGTTACTGAGGTGAGCACATGAGTGAACTCCTACGTGTCATGTTAATCTGATGATGTCAAGCTAATAAGAGGAGCCGAGACACGTGAACGTCTTAAAATACTTCAAGATGACTTTAACAAGTTGCATGGTCCGATGATTGACTAGAGTTCAACACAAGGAAGTGTAAGGTGATAGAAATGAGTTATTAATACCATCACAATAGATTACTGACCAGCCAGTAAGTATACTTTAGTACTGATCAGGCTTAGACTAAAATAAACTAAAGTAAACTCGGAGTATACACACCAAGAAGCGAAATAAACCTTTATATAATCTTTACTATTTACTGTCAAATTTAAAGTAATATATTTAATTAATTTATTTATTCAGAATATCACCACAAAATGTGATCAATAATATATGCATATAACTTGTTTAATTCTTAATCCTTTTCAATATTTGTCTCTATCTGTTCTTGTGGACATTTGATCTTATCAATTGATAAGGTTGATAATGAGTACAGCGTCAGACGCAGCGGAGTGCTCAATGTTGCTAGTGGGTTCAACGACCGCCCGTCCCTGGCGACTCCCATTGGACGGCCTTACCTATTACAACACCCTCCCCCCCCCCACGCTGCTGGCTCCTGTAACCACCTGTAACTCCTGCGTAGTTGACATTTCTTTCACGCCACAACTTTGTACCCGATACAAAACTGGCAGTGGTAGACGTGGTGCCAAACAATTGAAGACTTGCCACGGCAACTGTGAGCTGTATTGTGAAAGTGATAGTGATAGTGACTTGTATTTGCTCGACACACAAACGTCTCAGTGTTAAAGGTTCCACACGTTCTGCTGCTGGAGGTACAGGCTTGGTACATGGGTACCATGTATATAGTGGAGGTATACATGCTTGGTACATGGGTACCATGTATATACTGGAGGTATACAGGCTTGGTACATGGGTACCATGTATATACTGGAGGTATACAGGCTTGGTACATGGGTACCATGTATATACTGGAGGTATACAGGCTTGGTACATGGGTACCATGTACATACTGGAGGTATACAGGCTTGGTACATGGGTACCATGTATATACTGGAGGTATACATGCTTGGTACATGGGTACCACGTACATACTGGAGGTATACAGGCTTGATACATGGATACCATGTATATACTGGAGGTATACATGCTTGGTACATGGGTACCACGTACATACTGGAGGTATACAGGCATGGAACATGGGTACGACGTACATACTGGAGGTATACAGGCTTGGTACATGGGTACCACGTACATACTGGAGGTATACAGGCATGGTACATGGGTACCACGTACATACTGGAGGTATACAGGCTTGGTACATGGGTACCACGTACATACTGGAGGTATACAGGCATGGTACATGGGTACCACGTACATACTGGAGGTATACAGGCTTGGTACATGGGTACCACGTACATACTGGAGGTATACAGTTTTGATGTATGGGTTGTTGTTGTTGTTTCAGATTTAGCTGCTCAGAACGAAGTGTCCATGTAGCACGGGCTATGGTGAGCCCGTAAATCGGGTTGATTGCTAAAGATTAAGCCAACACAAGAGGTGGCACGGGCAAGAGTAACCCGCGGGTATCGGATTATGCGGTGTGGTATTTTGTACCGATGGCCTGTTGAGAGCAGGTGCGGTGCTTTGGTAGGTCTGGTGATGGTGCAGTCTGTCCTCCCGAGGTTTCCCAACGTCAAGAAAACGGTCAAGTTAAATTGTCCTCGCCTAACCTACCAGAGGACCCAAAACAGAAAACGGAACAGTACGTCACTTTCGTCAGCCGCTTTCATTTTTTAGTACGACAATTTTTGGCCTTGTGTAACGCATACGCTCGAAATGCGACGTTCTTTGTAGGAGGACAGGTTGTGTGGTGTGTGTAACTTGTCCTCAGGGAGGAAATCCGCTCAAGGGAATGGATTGGGAATGACTATATAATTAGTGCTGTTATCTACTGTCTATCCATGGTTAGGTTACGGCTACTTTATTTTAACGTTTGGATAGGTTAGGTTAGGTTAATATGACGTATTATTGACAATAATATGAAATATGGAATTTGAAAACTATTTGAGTGTACCGCAAATTCCGTCTACAGAAAACCCAATTCTTCAAAGAAAACGTTTTCAGAATACACTTTTTATATTTAAACCAACGATTTTTATTTCAATAAAGTTATAACGTGAGAATAATCTCTGTTTGCGACAAAGGTTCATTTGCTAGTTTACATGCAGACTATTACTAGAACCATAATAGGCTTTCAGACCATCACAAATATCTAAATTTCTATCCAGGTGGGGTTAGAGGGGGGGGGGGGGTGTTCTCAAAGTAATGGATTTGGTCTGAGGACGGGCACGTGCGTGTTTTTATTTACTATTTGTGCTTGCAGGATCGAGCCATGTGTGTGTGTGTACTCACTTAGTTGTGTGTGTGGTGTGTGTGTGTGTGTGTGTGTGTGCTCACCTAGTTGTACTCACCTAGTTTTGCTTGCGGGGAGGTTGAGCTCTGGCTCTTTGGTCCCGGCTCTCAACCGTCAATCAACAGGTGTGTGTGTGTGTGTGTGTGTGTGTGTGTGTGTGTGTGTGTGTGTGTGTGTGTGTGTGTGTGTGTGTGTGTGGGCGGGGGAGAGGCCTTGGTAGGTCTGGTGACGGAGCTGCGTGAGAGCTTATTACGCGAGTTAGCTTTTAATGAAGAGACGAGAGACACACACTGAAAATGGTATAGAAAGGTGCAAGTGATGGGGCAAAAGGATGCACTTTATGGGAAAAGGGGAACAGGTGATGGGAATAGAAAGGGTGCAGATGATGGGAATAGGTGGGGGGGTGCAAGTGATGGGGAAAGCGTAGAAGGATGCGTACTAAAGAACAATAATATAATGACATTTACCCGGTTGTCCACTATTACTACCCAGTCCTCCCTTCCTCTCCCCCTACTCTTCCCCCCTCTTCCCCCTCCTCTCCCCAATCCCCCCCTCTACGCTTCCCCCCTCCTCCTCCTCGCCCCCTCCCCGGCCTCCCGTCAGGGCAGCCCTGACCCACATAAGTGAAGCAAAACCCTGTGTGCTGGTTGATCATACCGCAGTGTACGGTCCCCTGGTGAGTAGAGCACCCGTGTGTTGTCCTGTCCCGCCGCACACCGGACCTCGCCACAACACCTGGTGCTCCCCGTCACACACCTGGTGCTCCCCGTCACACACCTGGTGCCCCCCGTCACACACCTGGTGCTCCCCGTCACACACCTGGTGCCCCCGTCACACACCTGGTGCCCCCGTCACACACCTGTTGCGCCCCCGTCACACACCTGGTGCTCCCCTTCACACACCTGGTGCCCCCCCTGTCACTCACCTGGTGCTCCCCGTCACACACCTGGTACTCCGTCACTCCAGCCCCCTTGTACCCTGTCACGCTGTGTACTCCTCCCACAGTCACCCTCCCACAGTGCCACCCTCCAACAGTGCCACCCTCCCACAGTCACCCTCCCACAGTCACCCTCCCACAGTGCCACACTCCTACAGTGCCACCCTCCCACAGTGCCACCCTCCTACAGTGCCACCCTCCCACAGTGCCACCCTCCAACAGTGCCACCCTCCCCACAGTGCCACCCTCCCACAGTGCCACCCTCCCACAGTCACCCTCCAACAGTGCCACCCTCCCACAGTGCTACCCTCCCACAGTCACCCTCCCACAGTCACCCTCCCACAGTGCCACCCTCCTACAGTGCCACCCTCCAACAGTGCCACCCTCCAACAATGCCACCCTCCCACAGTCACCCTCCCACAGTGCCACCCTCCAACAGTGCCACCCTCCCACAGTGCCACCCTCCCACAGTCACCCTCCAACAGTGCCACCCTCCCACAGTGCTACCCTCCCACAGTCACCCTCCCACAGTCACCCTCCCACAGTCACCCTCCCACAGTGCCACCCTCCTACAGTGCCACCCTCCAACAGTGCCACCCTCCAACAATGCCACCCTCCACAGTCACCCTCCCACAGTGCCACCCTCCAACAGTGCCACCCTCCCACAGTGCTACCCTCCCACAGTGCCACTCTCCAACAGTGCCACCCTCCTACAGTGCCACCCTCCCAGTGCCACCCTCCAACAGTGCCACCCTCCCACAGTGCCACCCTCCCACAGTGCCACCCTCCAACAGTGACACCCTCCCACAGTGCCACTCCAACAGTGCCACCCTCCTACAGTGCCACCCTCCAATAGTGCCACCCTCCAACAGTGCCACCCTCCCACAGTGCCACTCTCCCAACAGTTACCCTCCAACAGTGCCACCCTCACAGTGCCACCCTCCAACAGTGCCACCCTCCAACAGTGCCACCCTCCTACAGTGCCACCCTCCAACAGTGCCACCCTCCCACAGTGCCACCCACCCACAGTACCACCCTCCCACAGTGCCACCCTCCCACAGTGCCACCCTCCCACAGTGCCACCCTCCCACAGTGCCACTCTCCCACAGTGCCACCCTCCCACAGTGCCACTCTCCAACAGTGCCACCCTCCAATAGTGCCACCCCTCCAACAGTGCCACCCTCCAACAGTGCCACCCTCCCACAGTGCCACCCTCCCACAGTGCCACCCTCCCACAGTGCCACCCTCCCACAGTGCCACCCTCCCACATTCACAGTGTACTCCCCTAAATGTTTCATGTCATTGTACCGGTGGGTTAAGCGCTAGCTCCTGACCTCCTTCCCCATTGTTCATCCGCTGGTTATTTTATCTAGTGGAATAGCACCCAACCTTCCTGCTATCGTATGTGCTTCGGAATCCTTATTTCAAACGTTTATTTGAAGCCAATTCCACTTGTCGATTTACTCGTCTACGACTCATGTTCTTGTTCTGCCGTTCCTCGTACTGAACACACATTTCTTGACTTTATCTGGTCCCAAGAATCATACATGTCGTGATCATGTCTATTCCATCTCCTAAGTGTGGCGAGGCGCAGCCCACTCCCCTTCTTCACAGGTAAGCAAGGCATCACCTGCTGCCCTGCTAGTCTCATCTTCTCCGACGTGTAAATCTCATGTAGTTTTATTTTTAAAAAATGTGGCTTTAGCTTGCAATTAGGCAACTTCAGAGGCAATTGCAGACCTTAATATTTTATTAAAGTATTTTAAAATAAGTTTACAGTGGGATAAGTTCAATAAGGAATATTTTATTTAGTATACAATAAGGAGATAATGGTTATAAATTTCTTTCGGGTACGTTGAGGGTAAACCGTGCCCAACTCCGTGCCCTATCTCAGGCACTTAACAAAGGGAGAATATGGAGTTGTCTATGCTATGCTGGATCTTTCGATTCTCAGATAATTACTTGTGTGCCACACTCAACTCTCTTTTACCACAAGTACACTTAGGAGACACACACACCGGGCACCCATTATATAAACACAAACTCTCTCTCTCTCTCTCTCTCTCTCTCTCTCTCCTCTCTCTCTCTCTCTCTCTCCTCTCTCTCTCTCTCTCTCTCTCTTTCTCATAAACTTGGTTCTTTTGCAGGTAGGAGACGCAAGGATGGCGGAGAAGGAAGAGCTGCTAGTGAAGCAGGTGGAGGACATCACGGAGACCTGGGTACTGGGTCTCCTACACCACAGCCTCCACGCCCCGGGTAACTAACCCAGCATGCTATCTATTATCAACTCCGCCTGCTAACACACAGTGAAATCACAGTAGCGTGAGATAAAATCACTGGAGCCTATTGGTCTCGTATGGGCCAACAGACCTTTAGCAGTTTGGTTTATTCTTATGTTCTTTGCTCAGGGAATAGCTGTCTAAGTTTGATTCTGATGTTCAGTAGAGATGGAGAGGAATGTACAACGGGGAGATATTTCAGAATGTGAAGGAGGGAATGATTAGAGGGAAGGGAACCGAGAGGGAAGGTCCAAGTGTGTGTGTGTATGTGTGTGTGTGTGTGTGTGTGTGTGTGTGTGTGTGTGTGTGTGTGTGTGTGTGTGTGTGTGTGTGTGTATGTGTGTGTGTGTGTGTGTGTGTAAATCACGAAGAAATTAATACGTGATGAACAATGGCAGACCACGAAGACAGGATTAAGATAGGAAATTCCTTAAGTACTTTCGTATATTAATACTACATCTTCAGAAGGAGTGACTCCTTCTGAAGATGTATTAATATACGAAAGTACTTAAGGACATTCCTGTTTCAAATTTCCTCCGTGGTCTGACACTGTCACAATTTTAATCACGTGTTTATTTTCGCGATACACACACACACACACACACACACACACACACACACACACACACACACACACACACACACACACACACACACACACATATATATATATATATATATATATATATATATATATATATATATATATATATATATAGGGGGGGGAGGCGTAAAAGGTGAGCAAGAGAGAGATGTGATAAACAAAACTAAGACCTATATTCCAGCCTTTCTCCTTGGATCTTCAACCATCAGTCCGTCTTCGGAGGTGGAGCAGGGTCGAGTCCTCCTCGAGAGACACCCTGGCTGGATTTTCAAGTTCGAGGGCGACTATCGAAGTTGAGTACGAGGTTGAGGGCGAGGCCACGCTCAAGAAAGAGACCTACGTCGTCAAGGTCATCCCCACTGAAGGTCACATGGCGTAAGTTGTTAGTGGTGTAAGTTATTAGTGGCGTAAGTTATTAGTGGCGTAAGTTGTTAGTGGCGTAAGTTGTTAGTGGTGTAAGTTGTTAGCGGCGTAAGTTGTTAGTGGTGTAAGTTGTTAGTGGTGTAAGTTGTTAGTGGTGTAAGTTGTTAGTGGTGTAAGTTGTTAGTGGCGTAAGTTGTTAGTGGCGTAAGTTGTTAGTGGTGTAAGTTGTTAGTGGCGTAAGTTGTTAGTGGTGTAAGTTGTTAGCGGCGTAAGTTGTTAGTGGTGTAAGTTGTTAGTGGCGTAAGTTGTTAGTGGTGTAAGTTGTTAGCGGCATAAGTCTCCACACAATCAGTATCGTACCATACAGTACAATACACCCTCCACACCCTGTGGAGGGTGTGGAGGGTGTGGAGGGTGAATCAGTGTGAGAGAAATATTTGTAGTAAATATGATGGTAAAAAAATAGGTTGTGAGTCAGAATATTTAACAACCGACGATTCAAGTGTGGGGCCCAAGAGCTAACAAGTCGATCCTGCAGTAAACACTGCAACAGTAAACACTGCAACAGTAAACACTGCAACAGTAAATACTGCAACAGTAAATACTGCAACAGTATGTTGTTGTTTAAGATTCGCTACTTGGAACTTATTGTTCTAAGTAGCACGGGCTATGGTGAGCCCGTACAACAACAGTAAAGTAGATACTGCAATAATAAATACTACACATACGCACACTCGCGCCGGGTCCACCCGGGAAGGACTGACTAAACACCAGACCTTATAACTGTTCGCCCCTGTTCACCCAGCAGTATTCGGTGACTTGGTTGTAAACCAATTAGTGGGTCGTGTTCCAAACAAAAACTAGTAGGGGTAAGCCCTGCCATAAGATATGGAAAGGAGAAGCTCTGCCTGCTAACAAGATTCAGGAACCGTCTACTTTTGTAACATCATGTTAAAAAAAAAGAGCTTTTTCGTTGAAATCTTGGATTGGCAAAAGACGGAGAGAAGCGTATTTGCAGCGGGAGGCCAGTGACTCTGGCTTAAATGCGAGATTTGCTCAAATATCTTTTCTCTAAACTACATACTACATGTCGAATTGCATATTTCCCAACATACGAAGAAGTCAACAGAAAGCACGTTTCACCCATCGGTAAAAGTCCTGCACAAGGAGGCCTTTTGAGACCAGGAGACATGGCAGGATGTGCAGAAAACTCCCGGTGAAAAACAGAGGTGCAACAGGTACTCTGAGAGAGAACTCTATCAACATCAGAGGCCCGAGACTGTTCAACACGCTTCCACTACACATAAGGGGCATAACTGGCCGACCCCTCACAGTGTTCATGAGAGAACGTGATAAGCACCTCCAAAGGATACCTGATCAACTAGGCTGTGACTCATACGTCAGGCTGCGAGCAGCCGCGTCCAACAGCCTGGTTGACCAGTCCAGCAACGAGGAGGCCTGGTCGAGGAGCGGGCCACAAGGCGTTAAGCATCGGAATCACCACAAGGTAACCACAAGGTAACAGGGTACACAACTCGCCTCATCAATTATGTTTTTCAACGTGACTTAGCAGGTATTACTGTCTCTTCAGGTAGTATTTGTCAGTGACTACTGAGAAGTTGGTCATTACTGCCAGTTATTTAAGAAACGGCTACATCAACAAATACGCACAAAAGGGCATTCAAATCTGCCTAACCCAACCCATTCCAGCCAAATCCAATCCAACCCAACCAAAGCCAGAGCTGACTGCTGGCTTTCCACAAGGGCGCCACGAGGCAGCCTGGCGCTGACTCTGCTGACACATTCACTAAGCGAGGCTCCAAAAGTGTCGGAGTGTGGAGGGTGTAGAGGGCGAGGGCGGGAGACGTGCTGGGTACAATGTTCCCGCCGCTCTCCACACCTCGTCCCCATCCCCCTCTCATTCCCCGCCCCACAGCTCAACGATAAAGAAACTCCTTTACTAATTCACGAGGCTAATTAAGGCACAAAGCTTTTATCCTCCGCTTGGGTAGTTCTTCAGTTTTAATAACTCTTGTTTATTCCCCCAACAAAAGCAGAGGAATTTGTTTTAAAGCTCTAGACCTTTTTTTCCAGTATATGTGAATTCTTAACTCGTATTAGATTAAAAGATGGTGCAAATTTACTAGTTTTTCTAGCTTGTGTATTTTATGATATTAAGTCCACCTGGATAATTAGTCAGCCTGTCAACCTCACCACATTTTCAAAATGAAATATTAGACATGTAATGCAAATATATATTATTGCTACTTATTGTTTAATTCCTTTTCAATGATTTTCGGAGTGATGCTGTCATTCCTCGACAGCTGTCATTCCTTGACAGCTGTCATGCGTTGACAGCTGTCATGCCTTGACAGCTGTCATGCCTTGACAGCTGTCATACCTTGACAGCTGTCAAGTTTCTAAATAATCATCATTTTGTATTCCAAAGACATGTCCAACTTTGCACTAATAATGCTTGTACTAAGTAAGATGGTAACTCCTTGTGGTGTAGGGGTTGGAGAGCCATTACTCGGTCGCCGCGTAAGTGAGAGAGACCCTTGCTAAGGCCCTTGCTAAGGCTGCAGTAAATAAAGACAGTATTGAATGGAATCTTGAGTTATCAAATAGGTCCCTTAAAAGTGTCATTAGACGAGAACTCCTAGATGGATTTGAAGAAAGTAGAACAGTGCAAACTGGAACCAGTAGGTCCATTGTTCATCACAATGAAATGTGTGAAGTAAAACATGTGTATGGGGCAAGTAACAAAGTCAGTAGACTAACAGATGTTGTCACAGCTCGTATAAGACTTGGCTACAAGTATCTCTGGCAGTTCGGCTTGTATAGGGATCTAGATGAAGTAAAGTGTAAAGTGTGTGGACATAGGCAGGGACACACACTCGAACACTATATCTTGGATTGTTGTAAAATTGAGCCTTTTAGAGATAAGTCTAAGCTCACTCTGTATGATATGGCAACCTATCTTATTACCATGGATAAATTACCTGAAATCCTTGCACTGTACCAACATTTTGCTTCCAGTAGATGAACGACATATGAGATTCAGAAACAAGTAGTGTATTGTGAGGACTAATAATAAACAGAAGCTCCCCTATGACTCTGTAATATCCCCATTGGCCAAACTATTATGTATTAACGATAAGACCTACCATTAATGTATGATGACTTACTGTAAATATGTAGCTCTTGTAATAGCACTTTCTCTGTAACTAGCTGACATTGTATCTATAAGGTGTGAAGGATTGAAGAAATTGTTTATGTAATAATCTAAGATGAGGTCTGATAAAGACCTTTTGTGCCCTCTGTAATGCTTTTGCGCTACCGCTCACAGGATGAGTATGGGGTGCACAATAAACTAGCCGCCTTCGGCGGCAACAATAACAAAAAAATCAATGAGAGAGACCTGGGATCGAACCCTGAGCAGAGAAGGACGACTGGGCACCGTTCCTTCCCTGTTCACCCACCATTAATTGGAAAACGGGTTAGAAATGAACGACCGACAGAGAACGACCGACAGAGTTCTTTGAACACCACGACACTGTTAATTCACTAACCGGTTCCCTCAACCGTGACACTGAATCGCTAACCGGTTTCAGCGCTTCACAAAAGGAATACGGTATATTAAAACTAAAATAATGAAGACTAAGCTTATGTAATCTATGTGTATTTTTACAAGACTCTTCGGCCATATTTACACGACTCTGTGTCATATTTACACAACTCCGGGCCACATTTACATGACTCCGGGCCACATTTACACGACTCCGGGCCACATTTACATGACTCTGGGCCACATTTACACGACTCCGGGCCATATTTACATGACTCCGGGCCACATTTACACGACTCTGGGCCACATTTACATGACTCCGGGCCACATTTACACGACTCCGGGCCATATTTACATGACTCAGGGCCACATTTCCACGACTCCGGGCTACATTTACATGACTCCGGGCCACATTTCCACGACTCCGGGCCACATTTACATGACTCCGGGCCACATTTACATGACTCTGACCCGAATTTACATTAATCCAGCACATATTTACACGAATCATCACCCACTAGCCTCACCAGTAGCACGAATCATCACCCACTAGCCTCACCAGTAGCACGAATCATCACCCACTAGCCTCACCAGTAGCACGAATCATCACCAACTTCACCAACATTCACGTCCTCACTTCCAGGGGCCTGTTGACGTCTGAGGGGATGCACCACGTGGAGGTTGGTCAGTACGGGCGGTTCCTGCGGGCGCTGGGGGCGTGGGAGACGGAGAAGCTCGGCGCGGGCGTGGGCGTGGTGGCCGAGATTGTGCCCGCCCACGCCCTCGCTCTCAGCACGCCCCATCACTTCACACTCGTCCTTCCGGAGATCACCAACCTCGGCTACCAGGTGAGTTATTACCAGGTGAGTTATTACCAGGTGAGCCACCGCCAGGTGAGTTATTACCAGGTGAGTTATTACCAGGTGAGCCACAACCAGGTGAGCCACGGCCAGGTGAGCCACGGCCAGGTGAGCCACAGCCAGATGAGCCACAACCAGGTGAGCCACAGCCAGGTGAGCCACAACCAGGTGAGCCACAGCCAGGTGAGCCACAACCAGGTGAGCCACAGCCAGGTGAGCCACAACCAGGTGAGCCACAGCCAGGTGAGCCACAGCCAGGTGAGCCACAACCAGGTGAGCCACGGCCAAGTGAGCCACGGCCAGGTGAGCCACGACCAGGTGAGCCACCACCAGGTGAGTTATTACCAGGTGGGTTATTACCAGGTGAGCCACCGCCAGGGGAGTTATTGCCAGGTGAGTTATTGCCAGGTGAGCCACCGCCAGGTGAGCCACCACCAGGTGAGTTATTACCAGGTGAGCCACTGCCAGGTGAGTTATTACCAGGTGAGCCACCCCCAGGTGAGTTATTACCAGGTGATCCACCGCCAGGTGAGTTATTGCCAGGTGAGCCACCGCCAGGTGAGTTATTACCTGGTGAGCCACCGCCAGGTGAGTTATTACCAGGTGAGCCACCGCCAGGTGAATTATTACCAGGTGAGCCACCGCCAGGTTAGTTATTACCAGGTGAGCCACCGCCAGGTGAGTTATTACCAGGTGAGCCACGGCCAGGTGAGTTATTACCAGGTGAGCCACCACCAGGTGAGCCACCGCCAGGTGAGTTATTACCAGATGAGCCACCGCCAGGTGAGTTATTACCAGGTGAGCCACCGCCAGGTGAGTTATTTCCAGGTGAGCCACCGCCAGGTGAGTTATTACCAGGTGAGCCACCACCAGATGAGTTATTACCTGGTGAGCCACCGCCAGGTGAGCCACCGCCAGGTGAGTTATTACCTGATGAGCCACCGCCAGGTTAGTTATTACCAGGTGAGCCACCGCCAGGTGAGTTATTACCAGGTGAGCCACCGCCAGGTGAGTTATTACCAGGTGAGCCACCGCCAGGTGAGTTATTACCAGGTGAGCCACCGCCAGGTGAGTTATTACCAGGTGAGCCACCGCCAGGTGAGTTATTACCAGGTGAGCCACCGCCAGGTGAGTAATTACCAGGTGAGCCACCGCCAGGTGAGTTATTACCAGGTGAGCCACTGCCAGGTGAGTTATTACCAGGTGAGCCACCACCAGGTGAGTTATTACCAGGTGAGCCACCGCCAGGTGAGTTATTACCAGGTGAGCCACCGCCAGGTGAGCCACCGCCAGGTGAGTCACCACCAGATGAGTTATTACCAGGTGAGCCACGGCCAGGTGAGTTATTACCAGGTGAGCCACCGCCAGGTGAGTTATTACCAGGTAAGCCACCGCCAGGTGAGTTATTACCAGGTGAGCCACCACCAAGTGAGTTATTACCAGGTGAGCCACCGCCAGGTGAGTTATTACCAGGTGAGCCACCGCCAGGTGAGTTATTACCAGGTGAGCCATCGCCAGGTGAGTTATTACCAGGTGAGCCACCGCCAGATGAGTTATTACCAGGTGAGCCACCGCCAGGTGAGTTATTACCAGGTGAGCCACCGCCAGGTGAGTTATTACCAGGTGAGCCACCGCCAGGTGAGTTATTACCAGGTGAGCCACCGCCAGGTGAGTTATTACCAGGTGAGCCACCGCCAGGTGAGTTATTACCAGGTGAGCCACCGCCAGGTGAGTTATTACCTGATGAGCCACCGCCAGGTGAGTTATTACCAGGTGAGCCACCGCAAGGTGAGTTATTACCAGGTGAGCCACCGCCAGGTGAGTTATTACCAGGTGAGCCACCGCCAGGTGAGTTATTACCAGGTGAGCCACCGCCAGGTGAGTTATTACCAGGTGAGCCACCGCCAGATGAGTTATTACCAGGTGAGTTATTACCAGGTGAGCCACCACCAGGTGAGTTATTACCAGGTGAGCCATCGCCAGGTGAGTTATTACCTGGTGAGCCACCGCCAGGTGAGTTATTACCAGGTGAGCCATCGCCAGGTGAGTTATTACCAGGTGAGCCACCGCCAGGTGAGTTGTTACCAGGTGAGCCACCGCCAGATGAGTTATTACCAGGTGAGCCACCGCCAGGTGAGTTATTACCAAGTGAGCCACCACCAGGTGAGTTATTACCAGGTGAGCCACCGCCAGATGAGTTATTACCTGGTGAGCCACCGCCAGGTGAGTTATTACCAGGTGAGTTATTACCAGGTGAGCCACCGCCAGGTGAGTTATTACCTGGTGAGCCACCGCCAGGTGAGTTATTACCAGGTGAGCCACCGCCAGGTGAGTTATTACCAGGTGAGCCACCGCCAGGTGAGCCACCGCCAGGTGAGCCACCGCCAGGTGAGTCACCACCAGGTGAGCCACCGCCAGGTGAGTTATTACCAGGTGAGAAACCGCCAGATGAGTTATTACCTGGTGAGCCACCGCCAGGTGAGTTATTACCAGGTGAGCCACCGCCAGGTGAGTTATTACCAGGTAAGCCACCGCCAGGTGAGCCACCACCAGATGAGTTATTACCTGGTGAGCCACCGCCAGGTGAGTTGTTACCTGGTGAGCCACCGCCAGGTGAGTTATTACCTGATGAGCCACCGCCAGGTGAGTTATTACCAGGTGAGCCACCGCCAGGTGAGTTGTTACCTGGTGAGCCACCGCCAGGTGAGTTATTACCTGGTGAGCCACCGCCAGGTGAGTTATTACCAGGTGAGCCACCGCCAGGTGAGCCACCACCAGGTGAGCCTATTAGTAGTAGCATCGTCAGTATCTCCTTCGGGCCAGGCCCCAGGTCAACTCAGCGCTGCTATCGAGACGTAAGTGAAACAATAAAGGTAAATAAGATACCCTTAAAAAGTTAACAATATATTAAAAAAATACTCTAATTAATTGCCGATTATCAACAACAGTGCATGAAAATTCCCAGTTCCAATATACTAGAACTGGGTAGAAAATCATCTGGAACCAATTTAAGGTAGAGCTAAGTGCCAATTCTGTCATCCCAGGATGACAGTAGGGGTAACTGACCTTAACTGTCTACACAACATGCCCTCGGGAACATTGCCAGTTAGGGGTGGCGCCTGACAGCTGGGTGGACAGCGCTTCGGATTCGTAGTCCTGAGGTTCCGGGTTCGATCCCCGGTGGAGGCGGAGACAAATGGGCAAAATGTTTCTTTCTACCTGATAATCCTGTTACCTAGCAGTAAATAGGTATCTGGGAGTTAGACAGCTGCTACAGGCTGCTTCCTGGGGGTGTGTAACAAAAAGGAGGCTTGGTCGAGGACCGGGCCGCGGGGATGCTAAGCCTCGAAATCATCTCAAGATAGCCTCAAGAAGGGGTGGTGACATGGTCAGGCGGTCAAGAGGGATAAGAGGACGTGTAGCAAGCGAATTGATCTTTGAGATGTAGCTTGATTGACTGATAAGAGATTAAGCCACTCAAGCGGTGGCAGGGGCACGAATAGCCCGTAAGAAGAGGCTGTTTGGGGCCAGTACCAGTAGCTGATACTGTAAAGCTGTGGACGGATCCCCACTCCCTATCTTCATGGTCGGAGGAAGCCAGTCGGCCGAGCGGACAGCACGCTGGACTTGTGATCCTGTGGTCCCGGTCGCCGAAGAGAAACAATGGGCAGAATTTCTATCACCCTGATGCCCCTGTTACCTAGCAGTAAAATAGGTACCTGGGTGTTAGTCAGCTGTCACGGGCTGCTTCCTGGGGATGGAGGCCTGGTCGAGGACCGGGCCGCGGGGACACTAAAGCCCCGAAATCATCTCAAGATAACCTCAAGATGGTCGCTCGTAGTTTATGTCCTATACGAGGCTTGGCTCTTCAGGCAGGTGACAACATGTTATAAGTGAGATGCAAGTCTTGATCTTATTATATACTCAGACCTTGATAAAGCACTTAGGAGTGTGTGTAAGACTTGGCCTATTTCAGTTATTCCCATAAACTACATATTACATCAGGGCTTTTTTATCCATCCAGTCCCGTCATACTCCCAGCAAGCATTTTTTTTTCTACCACAGACGTGGCCACACATTTACAATGCTAATCAGAATATATACATTTTCTTCTGTCCTCCATGGACAGGGTTAGAGAAGTGTTAAACATATAGTTCAGGGCCAGCAAGCATTAGGTAGATTCCCGAAAAAAATGCCAGACAAACCGAGTTACCTGGACTATACCTGGAGATGGTTTCGGGAGTTCTACTCCCCGAGCCCGGCCCGGGGCCAGGCTCGACATTGAGAGTTGTTGTGGGTATGTAGGCCTGCGGGCCGCTGTAAGAAACAGCCTGTTGGACCATGTTATGACAAGTCAAACTTGGCTCCATGTCAGGGTCGCGGAGTAAAACAACTTCCGAAGCCTTCCCCAGGTAAACTCCAGGAATACAGAAATATGCAATGCCTGCGAGAGAAAATTATGAATAAAAGAATGATGACGGTATTCATATTTCGTGTTATTCATCTGTAATTAACAATCGCAAACCTTCATTTTAATGGCTTCAATGGCTTCATTTTAATTGTCAGATGTAAACACCTATTTTATTATTAAATCTGGTGGATACAATTCGGTATTATATGGACATAAATATTCACCATCTTGCACGCTCCCTGCACGGCCGAATGACGTCACGGTTTATCGTTAGCAGGTCGTGTTATGCCGATTACCACTTACAGTGCCTACTCTGATGGCGTCAGTGGCCGGCTCTGGGCTTGATCGGAGCCGGCTGCCTGCTCTGGGCTTGATCGGAGCCGGCTGCCTGCTCTGGGCTAGATCGGAGCCGGCAGCCTGCTCTGGGCTAGATCGGAGCCGGCAGCCTGCTCTGGGCTAGATCGGAGCCGGCAGCCTGCTCTGGGCTAGATCGGAGCCGGCAGCCTGCTCTGGGCTTGATCGTGTTAAGGAGGCCTGGTCACTGACCAGGTCTCTCACGCGGACTTTACTACATCATAAAAGGCATTGTCACATTACTGTGGACGTGCAAGATTATTTGTTCTCGTTAGGTGCCACTGATTAACCGAGCAGGGGGGAGAGAGAGAGAGAGAGAGAGAGAGAGAGAGAGAGAGAGAGAGAGAGAGAGAGAGAGAGAGAGAGAGAAAACGAACGAACCAATCAGGCGTTCGAACACACCAGAGCTGGTATCCAATATTTAATTACATCTGGGAACTTAGACTAGGCTACTCAGAGCAGTATGGAAATTCCAGATGCATCGTTTAAAACCAATTGTTGGCTTATTGTGCGTTGTTATATCAATTATATGCTTCAGATTCATGCGAGGATACCAAGCATTTATGTTCTTCATATAATCCCCAAGGAACTAATTACGTTTGGATTATAAGGGATTACTAATATAATCCCAACTTGGACCCAAATGAGGCTGTGTGTTTATGGGACGTAAATTGTGCTGCCCGGATTAGGAGAAGAGTAAATAACCGATATTTTGTAATGAATACACGGGTTTTTATTACTATTTCTGGTAAGCTCTTCAGTATGTTGACCACTCGATCAAAAAGCTGTTAGCTTTATTGGAATAAAATATTAAAATATTTTGTTTGGAATACTTCTAGCAAGTCACTTTTCACATCTTGACTTGCAAGACTACACTATAAGTCTCGTCTTATTCCTTGTCCTACAACACAAAAATCACTTCATCTTAACTAATGTCTCAAGAATTATTTCTTGGTTTGGGTATCGTCATTGTCCCTGAACACCTTCCAATATGGAAATATCCTCAAAACTGCAATACTTAAGATATGACTTACAATACTGCACGTGTTCCTCATCATTTACTATCATCCGCTCCATAGTGTTCATGCAGTTACCACTTTATTCTGTGTTTCCAATATGTATAACTTTGTATTTATCAACACTGAAACTCATTTAACAATTATTAGTCCAACTTGCCATGTTGGCTGGTAATCTCTGAGGCTTGAGGAGTGTGTGGTGACTTAGCTCCTTAGTTTAGTGTCATGGTTAAATTTTTGTATTGTACACCATAAAATTGTATTTATGTTACGCAAATCAAGAATAGAACTGATGCCAAGAATGACCCTTGTGGTAGGCTGCTCGTTGTATCTGGCTGATTCATTTACGTTAAAACTACTCGGGGTTTGAGAACAGATTGGAAGCACTCTAGACGTGCAAGATCACTCCAGGAACCTGGAGTGGATTCTGGGAATTTTTCCTGGCCCCAAGTCTTCCCACTCCATACCCCACCAAATTCCCTCTCTTCCCCTCTCACCGTTTTCCCCCCCATACCAGGCGAGTCAAATGTCCCTACCTTTTATCTTAGAGGAGACAGGTTTGAACATAATTTATCAGTTTCTGTAAACATTGCTCCGATGTGTCGCAGACTCGGGTGGTCCACTACAGAGGCGCCTTGTCCCTTTGGAATAGCTGGGGAGAGGCCCGACATGAGATAACTTCGTGCAACAGGCTGTTGCTCGGAGCGGCCCTCAGGCCCACAAGCACTCCAGCCATCATTAACAAAGCTGTCAACAGCAGGGACCTTCTGAAAGATTTCTTTACTAAAGAACCTCATGTCCATTTCCTGTTCTCGCATTATATTTAACAAATATATAAACAAAATTAATTTATATTTTAGAAATAATTTATCATAACTACTTGTAGGGAACTTTTAATTACCTTGTGACCCTGTAAGTGATGTTCTGTTTGATGTAATATTTACTTTAGTAAGTCTTTAGGAATTATTAATCGCGGAGATGCTCAACACCCGAGCCGCTACTTGCCAACTTTAAGGTTTCTAAAACAATGAAATTCTGACAACCAAGAAAAGTAGTTTACCTCTATATCAGGCATTATAAACATCACAACATCTGCATGTTCTCAGACATGTGTCACTCAGTACTGAACGTTGAAGTATAGCAAATATTTCTTACTTTCAGTAATGTTATTACGGTAAACATCTCCAAGAAAATGCTAAATAAATATCAGTATTCATACGGTACATCTAATGATTCTCAGTACGTCATCTAAGTTATCACCCACCACTATATCACACACACTCTTCACCAGTTCTCAGAAAGCCTGAAGGGCATCATCACCCTCTTCACCTGACCACCTACACACTAGGTGGTCAGGTGAAATGCAAAAACGTAAGTATAGTCGTTTCCAGCTGTGCACACTTGCAGATTCATAGCGTGGTGGAGGGCTTGGGGGAGGCGCAGGTGGTGGCCGTGGCAAGCAAGATGGGTCGATTCCACGGGACGACGGTGTCCTACAAGGTGCTTACCGGCGCTAACCTCCAAACTGATTTCCCCAAGTGCTTCCATCAGGGAAATATCGACAGTCCCGTGTTCTCCGTGTTCGCCAGGGCAGGCTTTGAGAGGTAAGCTGACCAGACCACACACTAGAAGGTGAAGGGACGACGACGTTTCGGTCCGTCCTCGACCATTCTCAAGTCGATTATGGATTCTTACCTCTTTGAGAGGTAAGAGACATGGTGGGGAAGGAAGGTTAGAGACATGGTGGGGAGGGAAGGTAAGAGACACGGTGGGGAAGGAAGATAAGATAGTTAGTAGGAGAAAACGCTAAGCCAGATGACTATACAGCTCTTGTAAGGGACTTGATGAAAAGGGCTGGGAAATGGGATACAAGTGAAGGAACAGTGCTAAATCACCTGGAGCACACGGGGGATCGAACGCTTACCTGCATGAAGCGAGGCCATGTATACTAGTCGCTGCATACATCGGTCCAAGTTTGAGTTTGGGGCCGAGAGGGAAAGGCAGCAAGGAGGTGGTATAACAAGTTATAATTGAGTTATTACTGCCGGAGGTGTGTGATATTCCAGGCTACGAGAGGAGTGGTCGAGAGACGCTAGCCGGAGACACTTGCTGGACCTGCTGGAGCCATACGAGGCCATCTTCGCGGAGTTCGTCATCGCCAGCCTTAAGCCTGAAGAGCCCTTCGCCACCGCTCTACACGGCGACCTTCAGCCCAGCAACATCTTCTTCAAGCACGATGCCCAGGGCCAACTTACAATCAAGGTAATCTTCACCATTTTGCATTCTAAAATTTTCTGCTATTTAATTAGCTAAAACAGTGATTAGTAGTTTTCATTACTTGAGGGCATATGCATGTGTTTGTCAGATTAGCAGTGTCATGTGTCCTAAGTGGAATAGGTGAGTGTTAAGTGACCTAAGTGAAATAGGTGAGTGTTAAGTGACCTAAGTGAAATAGGTGAGTGTTAAGTACCTAAGTGAAATAGGTGTGTGTTAAGTGACCTAAGTGACTTGTGTTATCAAGTCATTAAGTCTCTGGAAACTATTTTGGACACATGATGTAGTGGGCAAATAGCAAGTACAGTGTAACACGGGGAGGGTGTTCTTGTCTTATCTTTCCTTTCTTTTCTACTAGCTCCTGTAACTCCCTGTACTAGCTCCTGTTAACACTCACTGTACAAGCTCCTGTTAACACTCACTGTACAAGCTCCTGTTAACACTGTACAAGCTCCTGTTAACGCTCACTGTACAAGCTCCTGTTAACACTGTACAAGCTCCTGTTAACGCTCACTGTACAAGCTCCTGTTAACACTGTACAAGCTCCTGTTAACACTCACTGTACAAGCTCCTGTTAACACTGTACAAGCTCCTGTTAACACTCACTGTACAAGTTCCTGTTAACACTCACTGTACAAGCTCCTGTTAACACTGTACTAGCTCCTGTTAACACTCACTGTACAAGCTCCTGTTAACACTCACTGTACAAGCTCCTGTTAACACTCACTGTACAAGCTCCTGTTAACACTGTACAAGCTCCTGTTAACACTCACTGTACAAGCTCCTGTTAACACTGTACAAGCTCCTGTTAACGCTCACTGTACAAGCTCCTGTTAACACTCACTGTACAAGCTCCTGTTAACACTGTACTAGCTCCTGTTAACACTGTACTAGCTCCTGTTAACACTCACTGTACAAGCTCCTGTTAACACTGTACTAGCTCCTGTTAACGCTCACTGTACAAGCTCCTGTTAACACTCACTGTACTAGCTCCTGATTACACTCACTGTACAAGCTCCTGTTAACACTCACTGTACAAGCTCCTGTTAACACTCACTGTACAAGCTCCTGTTAACACTGTACAAGCTCCTGTTAACACTCACTGTACTAGCTCCTGATTACACTCACTGTACAAGCTCCTGTTAACACTCACTGTACAAGCTCCTGTTAACACTCACTGTACAAGCTCCTATTAACACTCACTGTACTAGCTCCTGTTAACACTCAGTGTACAAGCTCCTGTTAACACTGTACTAGCTCCTGTTAACACTGTACTAGCTCCTGTTAACACTCACTGTACTAGCTCCTGTTAACGCTCACTGTACAAGCTCCTGTTAACACTCAGTGTACAAGCTCCTGTTAACACTGTACTAGCTCCTGTTAACACTGTACTAGCTCCTGTTAACACTCACTGTACAAGCTCCTGTTAACACTGTACTAGCTCCTGTTAACACTCACTGTACTAGTCCTGTTAACACTCACTGTACAAGCTCCTGTTAATACTCACTGTACTAACTCCTGTTAACACTCACTGTACAAGCTCCTGTTAACACTCACTGTACTAGCTCCTGTTAACACTCACTGTACTAGCTCCTGTTAACACTGTACTAGCTCCTGTTAACGCCCACTGTACTAGCTCCTGTTAACGCCCACTGTACTAGCTCCTGTTAACGCCCACTGTACTAGCTCCTGTTAACACTGTACTAGCTCCTGTTAACACTGTACTAGCTCCTGTTAACACTGTACTAGCTCCTGTTAACACTATACTAGCTCCTGTTAACACTCACTGTACTAGCTCCTGTTAACACTCACTGTAATAGCTCCTGTTAAGATGGGTATGAAGAGAACACACTTCTGTTGTCTTCGTAACCATCTAAGAGTTGCCCCAGTGGCAGTTATGACGTCAGTTTGTTGCTTAATTATATACCAAGTTATGCCAAGATATGCTAATGGTATACTACAGGTATACTCCGGGTCTTTGGCATTCTCTTTATATACCTGAAGTTATTTTTCCCCGCAAGGGGATCAAATTCAGTGTGGCCAGTAGGCAAGAAGATAGCGGCAAGAAGATAGCGATTTAATATGAGCCTGAACGTGGAGTGGCAAATCGCAGTCTGAGGGGATGCACGGCCAAGCTTTAAATGAACTGTGGTAAGGACAGCTTTAAGCTTGCAGACAAGCAGCAGGTCAAGTTCCTGGCCCCGCTCCCTCCAGTGTTAATAACAAATAAGCTTAACTCCCCTGAGATGAGCCGTAACAAGGGAAACCCAGCCCCAGGAACGTATGAACCCAAGCAACCTACCTAACCCATCGAGGCCGATGTATAGAAAACGTCAATATTAACATGTTATAATGTTAATATTGACATTAAAATACGTTGCATTTGTGACGTATTAGGTGAGTTTTCTCAACCAGTCGTAGGAACATTATAAATAACTTCTACAATTGCGTGCGCGTGTGTACTCATCACCCAATACCCGCCTAGTTGTGCTTCCGGGGGTTGAGCTTCAGTTCTTTGGTCCCGCCTATCAATTGTCAATCAACTGGTGTACAGATTCCTGAACCCATTGGGGGTCTATCGTATCTACATTTGAAGCTGTGTATGGAGTCAGCCTCCACCACATCACTGCTTAATTCATTCCATCTGTTAACTACTCTGACACTGAAAAAGTTCCTTCTAACATCCCTGTGGCTCATTTGGGGGACTAGGTTTTCACCTGTGTCCCCTTGTTCGTGTTGTTGTTGTTATAGATTCAGCTACTCGGAACAAGTTCCAAGTAGCACGGGCTATGGTGAGCCCGTAACTTACCTGGCACAGGAGCGGGGCATGAAGCACGGGCTATAGTAGCCTTGTTCGCGTACCACCCGTGTTAAATAGTTTATCTTCATCTACCCTGTCAATTCATCTGAGAATTTTATAGGTGGTGATGTGTGCACGCATCTACTGAACCCACTGGTTCTTGCTAAGATGGAAGGCTGCCCAGACTTCCAATCTTCGATCACCACCAGTATTTGACAAGTATTGGAAGGGAATAACCAGAGGGAATTGTGCCTCGGAGAGGCTGCAGGATCCAATATGTTCAGTAGAACTTCGGTTTCAACTCCTTTTGCCCATGTCGTAGCTCAGTCGATTAAGGGAGCGTCTGGGATGCTCTCGGACGCAGGTTCGAATCCTCGTCCCGGCCCTTGTGGACTTGTTCACCAGAGGGAATATTGTCAGTTCTCAATAGTTATTGTCTGTGTGCCTCTCGGTAATATACCGAGAGGTACAGACCGCCTCAAGAAATGTAGACTGTTGAAAACAGAGAAATGGAAATAGAACTGAAAACCCTGATGAGCCATAAGGTCATAGTGAAGAATAGAGTACGGGCAGTGAGCACACAAAATGAAATAAAGGAATTGGGATGATGATTGATTGATGAAGATTAAGCCACCCAAAAGCTGGCACGGGCATGAATAGCCCGTAAGTGGTGGCCCTTTTGAGCCATTACCAGTATCAAGAACTGATACTGGAGATCTGTGGAGGTGCGACTGCACCCTGCGTGACGGGAGATGTCTCCCGTGAATGGAATTGGGAGAACTGGATGAACTGGGGGAACTAGAGGATGAACTAGGGGATGAACTGTAGTAGTCCAGTATGTTGTGTACTGGAGTACAATGTACTATACAATAGTCCAGTATGTTGTGTACTGGAGTACAATGTACAATAGTACTCCTTGATATCGAGCACTGGAGGACAATACACAGCGATTTACCCCACAAATAAAACATTTCCTTTACACACGGTAAAGGAAATGTACACACAACAAATTGGCAGTTACCAGAGCAAGACCATATGTTGCAAAACTATTTTTAAGGCAAGCAAAACAGTTTTTAAGGTAAGTAAGACAGTTTTTAAGGTAAGTAAGACAGTTTTTAAGGCAAGCAAAACAGTTTTTAAGGCAAGCAAAACAGTTTTTAAGGTAACCAAGACAGTTTTTAAGGCAAGCAAAACAGTTTTTAAGGCAAGCAAAACAGTTTTTAAGGTAACCAAGACAGTTTTTAAGGCAAGCAAAACAGTTTTTAAGGTAACCAAGACAGTTTTTAAGGCAAGCAAAACAGTTTTTAAGGTAACCAAGACAGTTTTTAAGGTAAGCAAAACAGTTTTTAAGGTAACCAAGACAGTTTTTAAGGCAAGCAAAACAGTTTTTAAGGCAAGCAAAACAGTTTTTAAAGTAACCAAGACAGTTTTTAAGGTAAGCAAAACAGTTTTTAAGGTAACCAAGACAGTTTTTAAGGCAAGCAAAACAGTTTTTAAGGTAACCAAGACAGTTTTTAAGGCAAGCAAAACAGTTTTTAAGGCAAGCAAAACAGTTTTTAAGGTAACCAAGACAGTTTTTAAGGCAAGCAAAACAGTTTTTAAGGTAACCAAGACAGTTTTTAAGGCAAGCAAAACAGTTTTTAAGGCAAGCAAAACAGTTTTTAAGGCAAGCAAAACAGTTTTTAAGGCAAGCAAAACAGTTTTTAAAGTAACCAAGACAGTTTTTAAGGTAAGCAAAACAGTTTTTAAGGCAAGCAAAACAGTTTTTAAAGTAACCAAGACAGTTTTTAAGGTAAGCAAAACAGTTTTTAAGGTAACCAAGACAGTTTTTAAGGTAAGCAAAACAGTTTTTAAGGTAACCAAGACAGTTTTTAAGGTAAGTAAGACAGTTTTTAAGGTAAGCAAAACAGTTTTTAAGGTAACCAAGACAGTTTTTAAGGTAAGTAAGACAGTTTTTAAGGCAAGCAAAACAGTTTTTAAGGTAAGCACAACACTTCCCATGGGTTATATTACAACCTATTGCGGTATGTCTTCACCAGTTAGGTACTCCTGCAGCCCTCTCTTGTTGTGAGCAGCCATGGTCCCGTTGGTAGAGCGACATATTCGCACTTTTGAGACACGAGTTCGAATCACCGACGATCCCTCTGAATGTACAAAGTTGATCTTGGTCGAATAGTTGTTTATCAACAGCGTAACAATGATAATACAACGTATAATGTTTTTTTGATAATTCAATGTGCACTTAAAAATATTAATTAAAAAAAAAAGAATTTAGCACGTTTTCTATGCGCGCAGAAAATGCTTTTCACATGCAAATCAAAGCAGCAGAGCGGAGTAATTAAATAACACGGGCGGGGATGCAATTACTTTGAGCGGCTGGCGGCTCGTATGCACTGTATATAATACAGTCTGCTCTCTCCAGTTCCTATTCCATACTGGTTTGCCTCAACAGAAGCGCACGAACCCACACAACCCACTTAATCAATCGAGGTCGATGTATGGGAAACGTGAATTTTAAGGTGCTTCAGTTTTTAATAAAACGTGGTATTATTAACGGCCAGAATTGTTTCAGCCTATTTAATTAAGATATCAGTAGTACTATAGCTGATGATTATATTACTACTATTATTACTACTAATAATAGTAATAATTATACTAATAATTCTAATTTTTTTCAGGGATCTTTTATTTCAGCGAAAAAATACAAGTTTCCGTACAAGAGCCAATGTCACTCATACTTCAATATATTGTGGTGATTGTATACTCAAAACTGTGTGAACAATTTTAAATACCAATTCATTAAACAAAATCGCAAGACAGTTATTCAAACTGAGTCGACGCAGAGAAGATATTTTGTCAATATCTGCTCCATTGTTCGCTCTCCCACATGTCAGCGATATCTATGTATCTATGTATCTATCTCTCTCTCTCCCTCTTTCTCTCCACATTTACGTTTTATTCTACATACCTATATGTATACTTTCCTTAATGTATCTCATCCGAGTATTTATGCTAGTATTTCCGATAACTGCAGTACATAGAGGCCATCTGTATATTATATAATGGTGTCAGTCTTAGGGTAAACACCCTAAGACTGACACCTGTGGCATCAGAGACGTGTCATAAGGCCTTCGTTTCCTCCTCCGAGCACAGCTGATTGACTGGGCCACGGCGCGGTACTCACAGGGACCCATAGACCTCGTGTACCTCCTCAACATCGGCGTGGACCCGGAGGTCAGGAGGAAGGTCACCCTCGAGGCTAAAGAAGCCTACTTCGAAGCGTTCAATGCATCGCTCGCTGACCTCAAGGCCAATATGTCATACCCGAGGTGAGTATAACAGAGTATATATTGTCAGGGATACTCGTAATGTGTACGAATATAACGTTTTCGTTAATCACATATAATATATTCCAAACAGAAGTTTAATATATAAGTCACTAGATACAAAGTTTCGCGACTGAAGAATGAATAAAAGGAAATGTAGATTAATCAAAAATGTGTTTTTTAATAAGGAGAAGTTTAATGTTGTATAGAAGTTGGCATAAGAGTTCTCGACCACCACCACCTTCCTAGCTACGGGCTCACCATAGCCCGTGCTGCTTGGAGCTTTTTGTTCCAAGTAGCGGATCTTTAACAACAACAACAACAACCACCTTCCTTCTAAAGCCTTTACTTGGACAACAATAAATCTAACATCTTCATAGGCATCCCGCCCCCCTATCCTACCGTCCATTGTGATTCCTGAAGTGTTCTGTCCCTCCCTTCCCCTATCTTACCGTCCCCTATCCTTCTTGCATCCTTCTCTCTCCAATCAGTGTGTTCTTCACTTGGGGTTTCTTCCATCTACTTTCCTTAAAAAAAATTTCACTCCCTTTCCTCTTTTTTTAATGCTTTCCTTTCACATCTACTCATAACCTTCTCCTCCTCTACCCCCGAGAGGAAGGGGGCGGTGGAAGAGCAGACAAAACCTCACCCCTCACACCATCAATTTTCTCCTATCCCTTAATTAATATCACATCTAATAAAATCTCGTCTCTTCCCTTTCCCAGTTCAATGAATTTTTAACTTTCTGCTCCTCTCCTTTTTGGGGGTTTGTTCCACCCCTCCTGGTCGAGGACCGGGCCGCGGGGACGCTAAGCCCCGAAATCATCTCAAGATAACCTCCCCCTCTTCCTCCTCCCCCAAACATGCATCTGGATATAGATACGAGATCAATCTGACTGCTTTCAGTAACTACCGATACAAGGGAACTAACTCATCACCTGGAATATGTCTCCAAGCGTGAAGAAAATTCCTGCTTTTTTGTGTACTGGTTCAGTGTAGAGAGGAGTCAGTGTGTTGAGTCAGTGTAGAGAAGTTAGCGTAGTGAGTAGGTAACGTGAGGAGTTAGTGTGGTGGGCCAGTATGATGGGGCAGTGGGGTGGGCCAGTGTGGTGGGTCAGTGTGGTGGGCTAGTGTGTTGGGCCAGTGTGGTGGGCCAGTGTGATGGGTCAGTATGGTGGGCCAGTTGAGTGGGCCAGTGTGGTGGGTCAGTGTGGTGGGCCAGTGTGGTGGGCCAGTATGGTGGGTCAGTGTGGTGGGTCAGTGTGGTGGGCCAGTGTGGTGGGGCAGTGTGGTGGGCCAGTATGGTGGGCCAGTGTGTGGTGGGCCAGTATAGTGGATCAGTGTGGTGGGC
This sequence comes from Procambarus clarkii, assembly GCF_040958095.1. Classification (NCBI taxonomy): domain Eukaryota; kingdom Metazoa; phylum Arthropoda; class Malacostraca; order Decapoda; family Cambaridae; genus Procambarus; species Procambarus clarkii. Next base: position 11,939,485 of record NC_091174.1, read on the forward strand.
CAGTGTGGTGGGCCAGTGTGGTGGGCCAGTATGATGGGCCAGTGTGGTGGGCCAGTGTGGTGGGCCAGTGTGGTGGGCCAGTATGGTGGGTCAGTGTGGTGGGTCAGTGTGGTGGGCCAGTATGGTGGGCCAGTGTGTTGTGTCAGTGTGTTGTGTCAGTGTGGTGGGCCAGTATGGTGGATCAGTGTGGAGGGCCAGTGTGGTGGGTCAGTGTGGTGGGCCAATATGGTGAGCCAGTGTGGTGGGCCAGTATGGTGGGTCAGTGTGGTGGGCCAGTGTGGTGGGTCAGTGTGGTGGGCCAGTATGGTAGGCCAGTGTGGTGGGCCAGTATGGTAGGCCAGTGTGGTGGGCCAGTGTGGTGGGCCAGTGTGGTGGGTCAGTGTGGTGGGCCAGTATGGTGGGCCAGTGTGGTGGGCCAGTATGGTGGGCCAGTGTGGTGGGCTAGTGTGGTGGGCCAGTGTGGTGGGTCAGTGTGGTGGGCCAGTATGGTGGGCCAGTGTGGTGGGCCAGTATGGTGGGCCAGTGTAGTGGGTCAGTATGGTGGGCCAGTATGGTGGGCCAGTGTAGTGGGCCAGTGTAGTGGGCCAGTATGGTGGGTCAGTGTAGTGGGCCAGTATGGTGGGCCAGTGTAGTGAGCCAGTGTGGTGGGCCAGTATGGTGGGCCAGTGTAGTGGGTCAGTATGGTGGGCCAGTGTAGTGAGCCAGTGTGGTGGGCCAGTATGGTGGGCCAGTGTAGTGGGTCAGTATGGTGGGCCAGTGTAGTGAGCCAGTGTGGTGGGCCAGTATGGTGGGCCAGTGTAGTGGGTCAGTATGGTGGGCCAGTGTAGTGAGCCAGTGTGGTGAGCCAGTATGGTGGGCCAGTGTAGTGGGTCAGTATGGTGGGCCAGTGTAGTGAGCCAGTGTGGTGGGCCAGTATGGTGGGCCAGTGTAGTGGGTCAGTGTGGTGAGCCAGTGTGGTGAGCCAGTGTGGTGAGCCAGTGTGGTGGGCCAGTGTGGTGAGCCAGTGTGGTGGGTGTGTTGTCGAGTCGGAAAGAAACCCGAAACCCGGTTTCAATTTACCTTAATTCGGTAAATTGTACCAGCCGAAGATATTGCTGGAGTGGGCAGGTGATTGTCTGCTCCTGAGGTGAGAAAGTGATTGTTTGGTCTTGAGGTGGCCAGATGATTGTTATGTTCTGAGATGGGCGGGTTATTGTTTGGTTGTGAGGTGGGGGCAGGTGATAGCTTCGTCCCTGAAGTGAGCATCATAACTACGCCTTAATGTTACCCTAATAAGACCAGACTTACTTCCCACGTGGCACCGTTCTTATTATTTGTTTGAGAGGTAAGGCAGGTGGTGGTGGTTCTTCTGTTTGGTTATTGCATTGCCGGGAGCACCCATGAGTGTGCCCACCTCGCCTCCGCATCCTGTTGTACTCCATAAATATTAAATTTACATTTTAATAACCTAGCAAGGAAGTAATTGTATTGTCTTGACCCAAGTACATAATTTCTCTTTCCTGATCTAAGGACTATTTTTTCCTGGGTCTTGGAACGGAATTGTATGTCGTTGGCAAAGAAAATGATTAATTTTGACCAAGAAAATGGTCAAAAGACTTGGGAGAAATGAATTGTTTTGTGGTAATTCACTTTGACACCGACAGGGACTTGTTCGAGGAGCAGTTCGCCAGGTGCCGGCAGATGATGGTAGTGTGGAGCGTCATGTGCTTCAATATATTCTTCTCTACTCCTCACTTGATGGACCGCCTCGTTGGCATCATCTCCGACGTCCTCCTCGACCCCAGCATCAGTCCCCCGACCCTCCCGCCCTCCGCCGCCCACCCAACCCACTCGCCCTCCACCTGAGAACTCCGAAGTCATGTGCAGCCACTTCGAGTCCTCGGTTACTATCTATCACCGCCTGGGAGTTTGAGGGCTGCTAATCCACTGGCGTTTTATAGGGTAGCTAAACCCCCAAAGACCCACAGGGTACCTAAACCTCCCACAGAACCACAGGGTAGCGAACCCCCCACAGACTCACAGGGTACCTAAACCCCCCACAGACCCACAGGGTAGCTAAACCCCCCACAGACCCACAGGGGTAGCTAAACCTCTCACAGACCCACAGGGTAGCTAAACCCCCCACAGACCCACAGGGGTAGCTAAACCTCTCACAGAACCACAGGGTACCTAAACCCCCACAGACCCACAGGGGTACCTAAACCCCCGGGAGTCTAGAGTTTAACATTGTAATTAAACCAGCACGAGCCTAATTCCACCGTCCAGGACAATTACACGACAATCCTTAGGATTAACTTTTTACTCTTTGTGAATCACCTTAAGTGGTGGTGGTGCTGTGGCCTAGCAACACACCTGCCAGTTATGGCGTCTGTAGCAGGTGTAGGAGCAGCTATGGCCTCGCTACACACCTGCCAGCTATGGCGTCTGTAGCAGGTGTAGGAGCAGCTACGTGTCCAGCATAGATACTCAACGGTGTTTATCTCAAAATACCAATGAATCTTTTGACCATTTTTTTGTTTTACGTTTTTGAATACATTTATATATATATATATATTGTGACGGTAACGCGTTGGTGTTCGGCTGTTTAAGGCTAGGGGTATGGCCTCGTCACATAGTTATAAAAAAAAAATAGAAAAACTGGAACTTCGTCTGTGGTAAGGTAAGGAGAAGACACACAAAACACAAGTAAAACTTTAACAATGAAATTTTAATTACGTTAAATAAATCAAAACATGAAAATATGGACAAACAAATATGTATAATAAAATCAATGAATCAAAATAATAAGAATACTTAAATGACACAATAAAAGTTACGTTAAGGCAAAATAAAAGTGCAACACAAAAGTTAAGTGGGAGGTGCTGGAATATTGGCTTAAAGCCACCACCTCTCTCAGTACACGCTAACGTCTAGCTGGGAGGAGTGCTGGCTACGAAAGCACGGAACATTCTGAGGACTGATGTTGGGGCGACCCCAGACATCAGGTAGTATTGGGGGCGAGTGCAGGTGCAGCCAGACCGGCGACCAATCAGCGGAGCCGTAGCGATCAACGGGTAGTTTGGTGGTTGGAGTTCGAACAGGTGGCTGGTTGCATACGTTTCTGCTCACCCTGGCAAGCCTTGCTGTCGTTGTTGGACATTTCTTCCATAGTCTTTTATATAATTGTGAAGACGTAATTTTGGAGGGAAGAGCAGGCTCAATCTCTTGAAGGAGATTATCGTCACAACTCTCCCCCGAAGCCTGCGGTTCTGGAAGAAGTACGTCGTTATGTGGTGGAGTAATGGATGGAGTCGCTTCTACTTCATAAACTCTGGAGAGATCATGGGCTAAGATGTTGTCAGACTCTTGGTATAGCGTGTCTCCAGGTTGAATTTCTGCAGGTAGCAAGCCCATAGTAGAAGACGTTGAGATGAGAAGTGGGCGTGCTGCAGGTGTAGGGTGGTGTGGTCCGTATTGATGGTGGACCGAGCACTTTTCAGGTGTGGAGTGAAGTGCTGAAGCTTCAGGATGAGGAAGAGTAGCTCCTTGCCAATTGTTCCGTAGATCCTTGTAGCAGTAGTCGCTGACAGGTGTATTCTTCTCGCCTCGTTGCTGCATCACGACACCACCCACGTCGGTACCATTGGCGTCGACATGGAGGATGAAGGGCTTATCTGACGAGGTGAGAGTGGAATTAGAAGAGGGCATAGGAGCACGATTATTATCCTGAAAGCATTTGGGAAGATCATTAAGGATTTTGGAATTAGAAAGCGCCGACTCCTTGTCAGTGCTTTCGGGAGAAGAAGCCGGGATGGTCTCACTGTGGATGTAGGGTTCTGTGAAGGTAGAACAATTAATCAAGACAGTGGGAGGAGTACCATTATATTGCTTCAGGAGGTTGACGTGGCACAGCTGGGTCTTCCGCCGCCTATCTGGAGTCTCTATGACGTATGTGTTGTTGCTTCTGCACTCTTTGACGCAGTAGGGTCCTGAAAATCTGTTTTGTAAAGGTGAACCTGGGATAGGGAAATAAGCAAGGACGAAGTCTCCCGGCTTGAATTTTCTTACTTTGCTGGTCTGGTCGTAATGAGTCTTCATTCTCACCTGGGCTTTCAATAGATTATCATGAGCAAAGCGGTGGACTCTCTCTAGAATGTGTTGAAGGTTTTGAAGAAACTGGGGCACATTCTGATGCTCACTGAAGGTGGCATCTCTGAGAGAGTCTTTGAAAGCCTTAAGGGGAGTACGGCACTTACGGCCGTAGAGCATCTCATAAGGAGATACTCCTAGGGACTCATTGGGGAGACTTCTGAAAATACACATTATTAGGTCAATCTGCTTATCCCAATCCTTTGAGGTTTCACTACAAAACTTTTTCAAGAGTGCTTTGATGGTCTGATGACTACGTTCAAGAGAACCCTGTGAAGCAGGATGATAGGGGCTGGACAATACCTGTTTGATGTTGAACTCCTCCAGTGTCCTTTTGAAGAGATCACTGGTGAAGTTGGTGCCACAGTCACTTTGAATCTCCCTGGGAAATCCGTATTGAGTGAAGATCTTCAATAGATGTTTGATAACCGTAGCAGCCGTGATGTTCTTCACTGGAACTGCTATGGGAAATCTGGTGGTAGGACACAGGATGGTTAGGATGTAGGCGTTACCTGAACTGGTCCGAGGTAAAGGACCAACACAGTCTATTATGAGTCTGTGGAAAGGTTCCGCAGGCACCTGTATGGGAATTAGTGGTGTTCTGGGAATGGAGACGTTCGGTTTGCCTGCCATCTGACATGTATGACACTGTTTTACGTACTGTTTGACGTTATTTACCATACCTGGCCAGTAGTAGTCTTGGCGAATCCCATGGTAAGTCTTGTTGAAGCCGTAGTGGGAGAATGCTCCATGGGCCAGGTGTAGAATAGTGGGCCGCAGGCTGGTGGGAATCACAAGTTGTTCGATGTTGGCCCAATCGTCCTCCTCCTTCAGTTTACTGGGTCTATATCTGCGGTAGAGCAAGTCGTTCTCTAGGAAGAACCCAGGAATACTGTCGGGTTGAGTCTCAGCCTGGAAAAACAATGGTGTTAAAGTAAGATCTTCCCTCTGCAACTTACGGAACTCCAACTTGGTCAGATGCGGGGGTAGTTTCTGAGGGTCTTGAGGGACAGCGGTAGCAGTAGAGTCAGCTGGCTGTGGACGTGCGGCTTGTGCACGGGTGGTCACGAGAACCGGAGGAGAAACTTCATCACTCTCTTGAACCTCTGCTGGAACATACTCGAGAATAGGATTTATGGGCACAGAGTTACACACCTGGGGTTTGTCCATGACGATCAGGTTGGTCGGTTGCAGGTCTTCTGCCAAGTCGTTGCCTAGGAGAAGTTGCACTCCAGGCATGGGAAAAGGCTTTTCCCTGACGGCGACTTGGACTTCCCCGTTCACGTAGGGACAATTCAGGTGGACTCTGGCGAGAGGGTATGGAGTGGTAGCAGTGAGGTCAGTGATGAAGACTGTTTCCCCGGTGTAGACTATGTTGGGCACAGCCGACTTCAAGATGATCGATTGTAGAGCCGCTGTGTCCCTCAAGATCTTCAATTTGAAACGTCCCTCCGGATTTGAACCGTTGGCAGAGACAGTTCCAGTATACAGGTGGTTACTGAAAAGAGAAAGATCATTAACATCAACACCAACATTCATCACAGGCTTACCGGACTTAGGAGGAGTTGGTTTGGGTCGTTGTTGGTCAGTGGTTCCCTTGTATTGAGACTTACCACACTTGTCTATGGTATGTCCATAGAGTCTACAATATTTGCAGTACAGTTGTGAACCAGCTTGATCGGGGCTCACCTTCTCGTAACTGTACCACGACTTCTTACTGGAGGATGGTTCAGGTGTCAGCCGGTGGATGAGGCTGTAAGTGTCAGCCGACTTAGCACACTTCAGGTAGTCGGTTTCTTCTTTATCTGCTAAGTAGAGGCGGACAGGAGGCGGCACACGTCTCAAGAATTCTTCAACAAGCATCAGGTTCACGAGTTCTGTAAAAGTAGAGACATGTGCTGCTTCCAGCCATTTCATGAAATACCTCCGTTTCGTGTTAGCAAACTCGAGGAAGGTAGTGGTACTTGCCTTCAGGTGGTCACGGAATTTCCTTCTATAACTTTCGGTGGAAAGTAGGTAGGCGTCTAACACTGCTTGTTTCAGAGTGTAGTAGTCATTCTCAGACGCCAAAGTACTGAGTGTGACTGCAGCTCTACCTGTAAGATGGACTCTGAGAAGTGTTGCCCATTGGTCGACAGGCCAACTGAGTTGATTAGCAAGGGTTTCAAAGGTGGTAAAGAACACATCAACTTCTGCTTCTACAAAGGATGGCATTAACTTACTTGCATGTGATATATTAAAACTGACGGGAAGATTGGCAGTAGCTTGTTGGCGTTGAGTGAAGTGTGAAGTTTCCAAGGCGATTTCACGTTGACGACACTCTAGAGCCAGAGTTGCTTGTTGCTTGTCATGTTCGCGTTGTATTTCCAACTCGCGTTGTTTGGTTTCAAGCTGTAAGCGTTCCCGCTCCTGGAGTGTTTCAAGCTGTACTCGTTCACGTTCACGGAGTAATGCGACCTCACGTTCGTGTTCTTCTCTCCTCAAAGCAGCTTCACGTTCTCTGAGGGTGATTTCTCGTTCTTGTTCTTCCCTCCTCAAAGCAGCTTCGCGTTCTTGTTCTTCTCTTCGTATGGCAGCTGCTTCTCTTTGCTGCTCACGTTCAATCTTGGCCAGCTCTAGTTTAAGTTTCATCGTAGCCAAGTCAGTTTTCTCTGCAATATAGTAAGTTTCATGAGTTTCAGAGTCTATCTTACCTTGCTCTAAATAGTAATCCAGCAACAGGTTGTGTAGGTCATTTTTGTTGGCTTGGTAGGGAACTTCTAGTTGATACTCATGTGCAAGAGTTTGTAGTTCAGTCCTCTTGGCACGACTTAAAGTCCCTATTTCACCTGCTGGATTTGCACGGAAAGTTTGGAGACGAAACATGGTGAAATTAGCAAATAAAGGTACACGAATGTTCAATAATGAAATGTCAGAAACAGGACAACGTGGCAACTGGTACCTATCCTGTGTGATCTTTAACAATTAACGTTAAGTGAAAGATATTAAATGATTAAATTAAATCAAGGGCGCAGGAAATCTTGTACCCGGTACTCATGTAAGAGAATAAGGGCAAGAAAATCCTACTAACAAATGAAACAAAGTTTCGAAAACAAATGAAACAGTTAAATGCTTCAAAAGTAAAATTGGTAGTCCAAGGATGTAGGCATACCTTGCCAAGTCTCTATAGGACATAAAGCAAGTTTTTCCCACTGAATTTAATATGATACTTACAGAATTAGCGAACTTTTGTGCTCTGAAAAAATAAGCTAATTCCCTACCGTTGTATGTATCATCATCTCTGACTGACGTGTAGGGGTGCGAGGTGTCAACTGGTGACGAGAACTGCTGCTGAGGTCCCAATTCAGCAACTAAAGTTCGAGCTAGAGGAACTATGGCCCTCTTTGTCCTCCTACAGTCAGATTGCAGAAGATTGGGTACTCTTGACCCGGGGCAGACCACAGTACCAGGGTACCAATATGATGATCTGTCAGAATGAGAAATATTCAAGGGACATAGATGGTAAATACGAGTAATAACATGGAGGGAGAGATGACCAATTAAGAGTATGACTGAGGCCTACAGTCACCACGTAATCCAAAGTTGTCTCACCTTCACTATATGTTACTCTCGTAATGCACAATACACCGCACCTTATAAAAAATGAAATTGAATGAAAAATAGTAAAGCTACGTTAACAAAGTTAAATACGCTTACCATAAATTACCACTTATCACCAGTACCTGAGTGAAGCTCCTAGGACAGGCCCCCATATAACTTGTGACGGTAACGCGTTGGTGTTCGGCTGTTTAAGGCTAGGGGTATGGCCTCGTCACATAGTTATAAAAAAAAAATAGAAAAACTGGAACTTCGTCTGTGGTAAGGTAAGGAGAAGACACACAAAACACAAGTAAAACTTTAACAATGAAATTTTAATTACGTTAAATAAATCAAAACATGAAAATATGGACAAACAAATATGTATAATAAAATCAATGAATCAAAATAATAAGAATACTTAAATGACACAATAAAAGTTACGTTAAGGCAAAATAAAAGTGCAACACAAAAGTTAAGTGGGAGGTGCTGGAATATTGGCTTAAAGCCACCACCTCTCTCAGTACACGCTAACGTCTAGCTGGGAGGAGTGCTGGCTACGAAAGCACGGAACATTCTGAGGACTGATGTTGGGGCGACCCCAGACATCAGGTAGTATTGGGGGCGAGTGCAGGTGCAGCCAGACCGGCGACCAATCAGCGGAGCCGTAGCGATCAACGGGTAGTTTGGTGGTTGGAGTTCGAACAGGTGGCTGGTTGCATACGTTTCTGCTCACCCTGGCAAGCCTTGCTGTCGTTGTTGGACATTTCTTCCATAGTCTTTTATATAATTGTGAAGACGTAATTTTGGAGGGAAGAGCAGGCTCAATCTCTTGAAGGAGATTATCGTCACAATATATATATATATATATATATATATATATATATATATATATATATATATATATATATATATTAGTATATTTTGGTAGCAGTCTTTCCTGTAGACATATATTATTAAATATGACCGAAAAAGTAAGATTAATAATTCTAACACGAATTTTCTCAATCTTTCGTACATTTCTTTTCACTGTTGGAGGTAATTCAAAAATCAATTCTCCAAAATTCATTTTTATTTCTAGTCTGACGCGACACTTGAGCGCGTTTCGTAAAACTTATTACATTTTCAAAGACTTTACACATACACAACTGAATAGAACTTACATATCTCCGATTTGTTTATATCTACATTTGAGTGAGGTGGATGGGGTGAGGTGGTATTTAATAGGGTATTAATTTCATCAACACAAGACAGAACACGAAACAATGGGTATTGAAATGGAAGTGATTGTAGAAAGCCTATTGGTCCATATTTCTTGAATATGGACCATTTCTTGAAATATGGACCAATAGGCTCCATATTTCTTGAAATATGGACCAATAGGCTTTCTACAATCACTTCCATTTCAATACCCATTGTTTCGTGTTCTGTCTTGTGTTGATGAAATTAATACCCTATTAAATACCACCTCACCCCATCCACCTCACTCAAATGTAGATATAAACAAATCGGAGATATGTAAGTTCTATTCAGTTGTGTATGTGTAAAGTCTTTGAAAATGTAATAAGTTTTACGAAACGCGCTCAAGTGTCGCGTCAGACTAGAAATAAAAATGAATTTTGGAGAATTGATTTTTGAATTACCTCCAACAGTGAAAAGAAATGTACGAAAGATTGAGAAAATTCGTGTTAGAATTATTAATCTTACTTTTTCGGTCATATTTAATAATATATATATATATATATATATATATATATATATATATATAAAGAGCGCTCCTAAGTTCTGAAATAATTGTATTGTGGCGTCGAGTCCTGTGACTGACTGTATATACTGTGGTCCGGTGAATATGTGCACTAGGGTACTGTGACTATGTATACCCAGGTCCTGTGAGTCATATGTATAACTGTATCATGTGAGTGTAAACTTGAATCCTGTGAGCCATGTGTATACTAGGATCCTGTAAGCCTGAATTATTAGTTCATATGTGTACTTACACATGATTTAACATACAGTATTGATGTCAGAATATTGTGCTAGTCACAGCATGTATTACGATTCACTGTTAACATGTTAGCAAGAATTAGAGCAGCAAGGTTAATCAAGCTGTTATCAGGATGATATGTTAAGATCACTACTGTCCAAAATAAAATGCATAAGGTATATTCTTTCATTTTTTCTTTCATGTATTCTTTCTGTGAATATTCTTTCATATTCTTTCTGTGTAACAAATTCTTTTTTTTTTTTTGCTCCTGTTTAGTATAATTTTCTGATTGCTAATGCCCCCAAAGAATAGGAAATTATTATTCCCCTTCAGACTCTTGTTTAAATTTTGTCTTAGACAGCTTAGTGAAGACGTCTTGAGGGTGCCTGGCGGCTGGCCACTTATGAAACAGTATCTCAGCTCTAGATAAGGAGTCACCAGGCATACAGTATCTTCAAGACGTCTTCACTAAGTTTCTGTGGCTAAGGTCAAACCAAAGTTTGAGAGGAATAATAACAACTGTCTATACTTTGTATAGAAATGTATACCTTGTATACATCATCAATCAGAAAATAACACTTATTACCCGAGAACAAAAATTGTGTTTTGTTCTTTGATGTAATTACAGCAGTTACTGAGCCAATACTTTTTAATTACAACTGAAATAACAGTTTGCATCTAAACTACAGTAAACACGGCTAAAGAATAAATGTAATTCATTCCGGTCATAAAACAATGGTGGGGGGTAGAGGGGGAGGGGGTTACCTTTGACAAGCCGCTGGCTTCCTGTCCTCATCGAGGCCACTAGAGCGATAATGGCCCTCGGGTAAATTCAGGTAAACCGCGTTCCTAGTACTACGACTCGCCTCTCAGTCGTACTAGCTATCGTTCATAACAATACTAACGATTTCGTTTTCGTATTAAATATATTCGTTGCAAATACAATATCTTGATATATTAATGTTCAAGTTGCTGTTGTCAACATTGCAAGGTAAGGAGGGGGGGCGGGGGATGTTGAGGAGGGGGTGGCGGGGGAGAGGAGGGGGGTGGCGGGGGAAGGAGAAGAGAGGAGGCAGAAAGAGAGCAAAAGAGGAAGATGCAGAGGAGCAAAATGAGGCAGTAGAGGACGAGACTGAATGATTGATTGGTACAATTTCTCTTGCGCCGTAATGACAAGGAGACACTGTCCAGAATGACCTCTAGCGTCCCGTGACCTGTAATAACCAGGCGAATTAAGCGCTAGTGCCTCCCACAGGCTGGCACACTACTGCCTCTCCTCAACGAGACTTCCTCAACGTGTCTGGCCCTCTTCCTGGGCCAGACACTATGTTACCTCTCGCTGGCCCAGCGCCCTCTGGGACGTGTCTCCCAACACCACCACTCCTGCAGGCATCCAGAGGGAACTATCAGGGAGAAAGCGCCAAGTCATTACGACTATATAGCACTGGGAATGGGTCAGGATAAGGATTTTGGGATGGGACGGGGGAGGGAAGGAATGGTGCCCAACCACTTGGACGGTCGGGAATTGAACGCCGACCTGCATGAAGCAAGACCGTCGCTCTACCGTCCAGCCCAAGTGGTTGAGAGGGGCAACCTTCACACAAACTCTACTATGAAGTAAAAGCAGGAGCACCAGTGAGCTTCTAGCCAGGGTCGGGAGTCATCATCAAACTTTTACGAGTCCACTCACGAAACCTGTACATCTTTCTTCCATCGTGGAGGCTTAGTCTTTATTTATTAAACAGTTTACGAGCATCGTAAACTTCGCGACCAAGGTTATTATGTTAATAAACACCCTTGTAGTGCTTTGGACCTCAGACTCTTTAATGAAACTAAGCCACCATGATTGAAGATGTACAGGCTTCGTAAGTGGACAGGTTAATGCTTGATGACCTCAAACCCGACCACATCTTTAACCCTGTCCATGGAGGACAGAAGAAAATGGATATATGCTGGTTAGCATTGTAAATGTGTGGCCACGTCTGTGGTAGTAAATAATAATAAAAAAGACGACTGCTGAAGGTGAGGGATGTTGTTGTTTTAGATTCAGCTACTCAGAACGAAGTGTCCATGTAGCACGGGCTATGGTGAGCCCTAAAAGGCGAGGGAGTCGCCCGTCAGCAGCGTGAGCCACAGTGATGGATGATCTATCAATTTGGCCGCCCAGATCACCACACAATATGAACACAACACTAGGGTGCTTGTTACGAACCCGGATCCAACGTCCGAGCCTGGAGCAGTGACAAACACGCCATCTGTGGGTCAGCTCCCGAAACCCCCGCCAAACGAACGACGACACCTAGTGAGGACAGTGTGTACTGGCCTCGAGGACCAGTTTCCAGTCTGGTTCAGCGCTCAACACCGCCGCTCCTGACCTCTGGTGAGGTGGTGCTCCGACGACAGCGCCATCTAGGGAGTGGATATGTCGGGCGTTTGTATCTGAGCCTGTGAGTGTGGTGTATTAGTGTCCCGGTTATTAATGACGTGTCTGCTTACAGAGCCGACCTGGGACCACTGTGTTGAAGGTGTAGTCAGTCTACCCGAGGCAGCCAGTCTCCATACAGTGAAGTTTGCTGCAGCTGTCGTGACGTCGTCCCCCCGGAAGAACACTGTGGTGTGTTAAGCCTGCCAGTGGAGTGGCAGTGGAAGGATTTACCCGGGACCGACGGTTGGAGACGATAATCCACTGGGGTATTGAGGACAGGAGGGTGATTGGTGATATCACACGAGACTCCTGTCTAGGGCGTACCCCTTTTATCGTTCGTGGAGTGGCCGTACCAGCCTTGGTGGCTCAGTACCTGCCAGCAGACCTGCTGGACGTGTGGTTGACGGCCTCCACGACGGTGCCCCCAGTGGACCTGTGTTGTGGCTGACCTGTGGCCAGGGTAGGCTCGGCGTTCTCAGAGGACACGTCTTGAGGCCACGAAGAAAGCACCGCGGACTCAGCACCTAGCTTCGAGGATCCATAGTCTCCAGCAGAAGACTACAGTGTTGATCCCCTTTGTAAAGTGTTAATACCCCTCCCCCTTGTGTACGTTTTACTTTTATATATTTAAATGGTGATGGTTATATTATATTATATTAAGTTCTTACCTTTCTTTCCCTACTCCCTTTTAAGTTACTTGCGTCACGGATCTCATCCCTTGATAGCCACTACTGGCTTGGGAACGGATACCTATATCTTCCTCTAACAACATCAGAGCAAGAACCCCGTTGCGTCCCGAGAGGGCCGTAACAGTGCTTGATCAATGGAACCAACTACCGAGTAACATAAGAGACGCGGCCTCGAGTATGTGAATGAGCTCGGGTGGATGTTGTTGTAGATCCAGCCACCGGGGAACCAAAAGTTCCAAGTAGCACGGGCTACGGTGAGCCCGTAGGCCTGGGTGGATGTAAATAGGCCTCCTGCAGCGTCTTATGTTTTTCACCTGCTGCTGCCAAGCTTGTAGTTCTCCTGAAGGCTGTGGGAGTTGTCCTGAAGGCTGTGGGAGTTGTCCTGAAAGCTGTGGGAGTTGCCCTGAAGGCTGTGGGAGTTGTCCTGAAGGCTGTGAGAGTTGTCCTGAAGGCTGTGGGAGTTGTCCTGAAGGCTGTGGGAGTTGTCCTGAAGGCTGTGAGAGTTGTCCTGAAGGCTGTGAGAGTTGTCCTGAAGGCTGTGAGAGTTGTCCTGAAGGCTGTGGGAGTTGCCCTGAAGGCTGTGAGAGTTGTCCTGAAGGCTGTGGGAGTTGCCCTTGTAATGACCGCTTCCCTCTGTAATGACCGCGGCCTCTATTGTAATAACCCAATGTTCCCCAGTATTAATCCTGTTATCTTGTGATCTCTCATAATCGTACTATACGCTCTCTATTGTAATTCTCCGTCTTTCTTCACTCAATACCCCAGCTTAACACTGTTACAGTCCAGCATGACCCCTCACTGGACTGCCACGTATGTAAGAGGAATATTAAATGAGGAAGATACACCAAGGACAAGGGTTATTAGTAAAAAAAAACAATAACAAAACACATTTACACTGCCACCACCTTCCTGACCAACCATACCTGAATGTGTCAATCACCGATCCCCCAGGAAGGCAAGGAATCAGTAACCATGGGACTCCGGGTAATATGAATTTCAGTAATAAATTTTGGAAAATTAGTTTGTGTAATTTAAGTTACTAATTTAAATCCAAGGGCAACTTTAGTATCGATTAATTGTTAGGAGAACCTGGGGGCTTCCAATACAACACCTAAAAATGACAAAGTAGCAAAATATATCAAAGGGGAGTTAAGTGAATACCACTGGACAAGCTATACAATTTATTTTATGAAACATGTAAATTAAGACAATTTGAACACATCACCTATTCTATTTCCCTAGAGGCACAATGGATATTTACCGAGGACACAAAACTCAAGTGCACTATACCTTAAATACCCGCACCACGGCCAAGATGTTGATGGCTGCCCTCAGCCCCGAGGATACGGGCTTGCGGCCCTGTTCCTAATACACTCCCAAGACACACTGATGAAATTTAGTTTTTCCAACTTATTGCTGGGAAGGATTACTCCTCCCACCATCTACTACAGCCCCAGGGCTCCACCCATTATTTTGGCCCTGGCCAACCATTTAACACGTAGGCCTGAGGTCTGGCTCTCTAGGGCCAATAAGGACTTGGCCCTTATCTCAGGCCAATCACCTTCACTGATCTGTCGTGGAAGCTACATGAATTTCTGAAGATTGAGACAGCTCTCCCCAGCTAAAGAGAAGAGGGACAAGGCGCGTCTATGGAGCCCAGGCACCTGCGAGCAATGTTTACAAAACTGATAATTTATGTTCAAGCCTGTCTCCTCTAAGATAGGAGTAGGGACATTTGACTCTGCCTGGTATGGGGAAGGCCGCTGCTGAGAGGGAAAGAGAGGGAATGAGAGGGAACATTTGAGTGGGGAATTGAGTGGGAGAAGCCAAGGTATCCACGACCACCCTACCCTCAGGTCAACCTCTTGACCCTGACAAATGGGCGACAGGGGGGGGGGAGAGGAGGAGACGAATGACGGCCAAGGGGAGGGGAGAGGGAGAGGGAGAAGGAAAGGATGGGAGAAGGGGAGGGAAAAGAGGGGAGAAGGGAGAACCAATGATCTGAGCCCCAGATCATTACAACTCCCCCTCCTCGGAAAATTAAGAAATTTGTGTGTAAAGCAAGTTACACACACTTTTCTTATCCAGAAATCCTGCCCTACCCTAACCATTAACTCCAAAAACAACATTTTTAACCCAACACTATATTAAACCAATGCCTCCAAACAAAAGAAATTATCTAATCCTAACTAATTCCATCCAATACTCCAACAACAATAACGGCACACCCAAAAGGTGTGCCCCAGCATGTATTTATACCTATCAACACAACAGTAATAATCCATTAACCATAAGGACAGAGACCGTCCCTATAATCCTGGCTGTCCACTTGGATGCAGCCCCGTACCCTTCCAACTACCTGGAAGACAAAATATCCTATACCTGTCTTGATATAGTAACAAATAACTGGAGAAATCCCAACCTAACAATTACTAACTAGCTAAAATCAGCTGATAGCCTTCAGCTATCCCAGTATTCCACCCGGAATAAAGATCAAACACATCACACAAAACATTAAATAAAAAAAAAAAAAATCAATGTCATTAAAAAAATTTACAAAATTATAAAAGTATATCAACATGGAAGAACACTACCTCTCAGGGACCTAGTGTTCCACTCCACACCTGTGGCAACTGTCCACCACAGCGCATCCCAATCTTAAAATCTAAAGAAAAGACACAGAAATATTTTTATTAATAAAAAAAAATTCAATGTCCCCAGACATGTCCCTTAACCAACAACAACACTCTGGATATAAGTTCCTCAAACTCCTAATATCCCAGAGTTCATATTCAAGTCCACAACAACAGCGGGTGAACACATTTGTCAGACTGTGTACCACATCCTTATTGTTCAATAAACCACAAAAAAAAATTAAAAAAAAATATATGTATAACTATCAGTATCTAGGATCTAGAAAAATCTAGATAAAGTTTCCCACTGATCAACGTTTCTAGAGATCCTACTAGATGGTTCTCAAACCAGTTCACTCATACAACTTATCTAGAGACAGGGTCATTTTCTAATGTTCCCTTTCTAGATTTATTTCTCTATTTCACTAGTTCTAGTTTTCAACATTTAATACTGTTCCAGAGAACTTTCCGAAGGTGTATAGGTGCTTACTATCAGATGGAAAATTAAAAGTTGAACTGTTCCGAGTTACCACAGTTTACTATATTAATAGTGTTTATTTGTATATGAAACTTTTCTATAAATATTTTCTCTCGTTCGTTCCTGTTGACATTTCGTTGTTGTAGATTCCGGCGACTACCTCATGTTGCTTGAAGATCCTGGTCGTCTGGAAGTTCCATTTCCGGCCTCGGCCAACTACGGACAGTACAGGGGGTCTCGTACTACCCGCACCTGACTTGAGTGACAGCTGACAGCTGGCCGCCGTCAGCTCAGGTGGACCCCGCTAACAGGAACCCGGGTTCACCTCTTCTTATCGCTCCCCAAACAGTCTTGATGGATTGTTGTTAACCATGGCTGCCACAGTAGTAACCCAATGTTCCCCAGTATTAATCCTGTTATCTTGTTATCTCTCGTGATCGTAATATACGCTCTCTGTTGCACATCTCTGTCTCTTCACTCAATACCCCAGCTTAACACTGTTACAGTCCAGCATGACCCCTCACTGGACGGCCACGTATATAAGAGGAATATTAAATGAGGAAGATACACCAAGGACAAGGGTTATTAGAAAAAAACAATAACAAAACACATTTACACTGCCACCACCTTCCCGACCAACCATACCTGAATGTGTCAATCACCGATCCCCCAGGAAGGCAAGGAATCAGTAACCATGGGACTCCGGGTAATATGAATTTCAGTAATAAATTTTGGAAAATTAGTTTGTGTAATTTACGTTACTTATTTGAATCCAAGGGCAACTTTAGTATCGATTAATTGTTAGGAGAACCTGGGGGCTTCCAATACAACACCTAAAAATGACAAAGTAGCAAAATATATCAAAGGGGAGTTAAGTGAATACCACTGGACAAGCTATACAATTTATTTTATGAAACATGTAAATTAAGACAATTTGAACACATCACCTATTCTATTTCCCTAGAGGCACAATGGATATTTACCGAGGACACAAAACTCAAGTGCACTATACCTTAAATACCCGCACCACGGCCAAGATGTTGATGGCTGCCCTCAGCCCCGAGGATACGGGCTTGCGGCCCTGTTCCTAATACACTCCCAAGACACACTGATGAAATTTAGTTTTTCCAACTTATTGCTGGGAAGGATTACTCCTCCCACCATCTACTACAGCCCCAGGGCTCCACCCATTATTTTGGCCCTGGCCAACCATTTAACACGTAGGCCTGAGGTCTGGCTCTCTAGGGCCAATAAGGACTTGGCCCTTATCTCAGGCCAATCACCTTCACTGATCTGTCGTGGATGCTACATGAATTTCTGAAGATTGAGACAGCTCTCCCCAGCTAAAGAGAAGAGGGACAAGGCGCGTCTATGGAGCCCAGGCACCTGCGAGCAATGTTTACAAAACTGATAATTTATGTTCAAGCCTGTCTCCTCTAAGATAGGAGTAGGGACATTTGACTCTGCCTGGTATGGGGAAGGCCGCTGCTGAGAGGGAAAGAGAGGGAATGAGAGGGAACATTTGAGTGGGGAATTGAGTGGGAGAAGCCAAGGTATCCACGACCACCCTACCCTCAGGTCAACCTCTTGACCCTGACAAATGGGCGACAGGGGGGGGGGGAGAGGAGGAGACGAATGACGGCCAAGGGGAGGGGAGAGGGAGAGGGAGAAGGAAAGGATGGGAGAAGGGGAGGGAAAAGAGGGGAGAAGGGAGAACCAATGATCTGAGCCCCAGATCATTACACCCTGAAGGCTGTGGGAGTTGCCCTGAAGGCTGTGGGAGTTGTCCTGAAGGCTGTGGGAGTTGTCCTGAAGGCTGTGAGAGTTGTCCTGAAGGCTGTGGGACTTGCCACTAACGCTAATTACCTAGTGCCAGAGTGACGCGGTCAATACACGAGGCACGGCAGGACACGAGGCACGGCAGGACACGAGGCACGGCAGGACACGAGGCACGGCAGGACACGAGGCACGGCAGGACACGAGGCACGGCAGGACACGAGGCACGGCAGGACACGATGTGCAGGATAAAAAAACACACGGACATAGACCAAAGTAATTTCCATACAGTGCCTACAACTGGACAGCCTGAAGCGTTGTTTCACAGGAAGAAGCCATAACCACAGATTACATTCTCACGCGCAACTGACCAATCACTATTGACCCGCTGATGGACCAATAGGAATACTGAGCTGTTAGTGATCATAAAACCACCAACGCCAATAGCCACTTTCCGTCACCATAAACGACCACTTCATCACCATCAATAACACACCACCCATCACCATCAACCACCGCCCTTACTCACCACAATCATCCCCACCTGTAACAATCATCCCATCACCTTAACCACCTACCCATCCCCCACCAATCCACTTAACATCTTCTCATTTATTAATAATGACTAACACTTAGAGCGAAAAAAGTAATAATATAGATAACTGTAACATATTCAGAATAAAGATACTTATTATCAATAATAGCAAATGGTAATAATAAATGGATTTATTCAAAACCTTTTCGAGTTATTATCAAACTCTTAATTATTATTATTTTAAATTTATATTGTTTAATAAATTTGATATTATCAGTATAGTATTATTACTAGTTTTATTATTCATGTTCTAATTCTTATTACTACACTGCATAGATCAGCAATACTAGAGTAAATATATAATATACAAGTTTACGTTCTGTATCAACTACCCATACTCTCTTTCTTCTGGCTCCGTTTTCTCTCAGACTTGAGCTGCTGCTGGGCGAGTCATTCTCTCTCTCTCTCTCTCTCTCTCTCTCTCTCTCTCTCTCTCTCTCTCTCTCTCTCTCTCTCTCTCTCTCTCTCTCTCTCTCTCTCTCACCAACCTAGCTGCTAGCTGTCCTCACGAATAATACAACGCATTTTGACGTATACATCCCCCAACGGCTAAAACATAATAAATCATAGAAGCTTCCAAAATTGATGGGCTGTAGCGTTTTCTATTCGTGGTTTTTGGGTTTGGTTAGGTTTGGGCAATTTAGTACAGCATTTTTGTGACGCCGTGGAAACTCAAGAGGACAGGCTGCACACGCAAGCACATACACGTAATCTTTCAGAACCCTGTATACCACTTATGTAAGACCAATCCTGGAGTATGCAGCTCCAGCCTGGAGTCCATACCTAGTTAAACACAAGACAAAGTTAGAGAAGATTCAGCGGTATGCCACCAGGCTCGTCCCGGAACTGAGAGGATTGAGCTACGAGGAAAGGCTAAAGGAGCTGAACCTCACATCCCTGGAAAACAGAAGAGTAAGGGGAGACATGATAACCACCTACAAAATTCTCAGGGGAATTGACAGGGTGGACAAAGACAAACTCTTCAGCACGGGTGGGACACGAACAAGGGGACACAGGTGGAAACTTAGTACCCAGATGAGCCACAGAGACGTTAGAAAGAATTTTTTCAGTGTCAGAGTAGTTAATAAATGGAATGCACTAGGAAGTGATGTGGTGGAGGCTGACTCCATACACAGTTTCAAATGTAGGTATGATAGAGCCCAGTAGGCTCAGGAATCTGTACACCAGTTGATTGACAGTTGAGAGGCGGGACCAAAGAGCCAAAGCTCAACCCCCGCAAGCACAATTAGGTGAGTACAATTAGGTGAGTACACGTCCACATGCATGCACAAGGACGTACACACACACACACACACACACACACACACACACACACACACACATAGAGGCGCAGACACACACACGCCGACACACAATGGAGGCCTCGCGGATGAGTGGTTAGCGCTCTGGGGTCGTAGTCCTAAGAGCCCGGGTTCAGTTCCCGGCTGAGGCAGAAACAAATGGGCAGAGTTTCTTTTACCCTGATGCACTGTTCACCTAGCAGTAAATAGGTACCTGGGAGTTAGACAGCTGCTACAGGCTGCTTACTGACAGGAAGGACTGTGTAAGGACTGTGTAAGGACTGTGTAAGGACTGCACAGTGGTAGAAAACTTTCACTGGGCTTGTACTTGCTTTTGTTTAATTGACTGTTAACTCTTCGCATTCTGTTTAACAGGAACTATCAGGGGGGAAAGCGCCAAGCCATTAGGACTATATAGCACTAGGAAGGGGTCAGGATAAAGATTTGGGATGGGACGGGAGGAAGGATTGGTGCCCAACCACTTGGACGGTCAGGGAGGGATTGAACGCCAACCTGCATGAAGGGAGGCCGTCGCTCTACCGTCCAGACCAAGTGATTGGGGACAGGAAATTAAATATCCATTGCCCTAGTTTACCTCTTATTCCTACTGATCTCATTTTATGTGCCATAATTCCAAGGTCACATGCATCAAATGCCTTTGCAAAGTCCGTGTATACCACATCTGCATTTTGCTTTTCTTCTAATGCATCAGTGATTTTGTATTAGTGGCCGAGTTGCTGCGAAAGGCATGATCTTCCCGTTTTAGGTCCATACTGAGCTGGGTTGTGAAGGTCTTTGGTCTCCATAAAACTGGAGATCTGACTCTTGATTACTTTTCCAAAAACGTCTGTGTGCAGCCCGTCCTCCAAAAATGGGGTGGTAAATGTAAGGAGACAAATAAGTGCAATTGTGTACTATTCATAGCAGTTAGGAATTGTACTTATTTTCACTTAGTATTAAATCGTACTGTCAAATATATTGTGAATATTTGAGTTTACCTGAAAAACTGAATAGAAAACCACAACCTCACCTAACCGTCTTAGATTTTGAAGATAATAATTTTATAGCTTCTTAATTACAATTAGTACTTAACCTATAGCTATATTGATATTACAGTTTTATATAACTAATAAAACAAAACTAAAATATATCAATAAATTGTAAAGTAACTAAGATTTTTTAAAATTTTGTATAAAATCTATATTGTTTAATAAACCTGAAAAAGAAATTCCTGATATTTAAAACTTGTTTATTGCAAATTGAAATTGAAAACTTCATCCTATATTTCTAGGTATCTTAACAGAAAACGAGGAGAATAAAATCGGGGGAGGGAGTTGGGTAAATGTAACAGCCCCATAAGTGTAATTATGCACTGTTTATGACAGTAAGAAAATGTACTGATTACACTTAGTACTAAATCGTACTGTCAATTCTAAGGATGGGTTGCTGTGTGTGATGTGGCCAATAATTTTTTGATACTGTAATGTGTTCCCTCCTTTGTATAAGGGAGCTATATCTACTTATTTAAATGCTTCTGATATTCCCCCCTGTATCCAAGCTTTTTCTTCACTCTACACTGAGTGATCATGCTATTGGTATTGTACACTTTATAAGTATAGAATTCCATGGGACTGGAACCGAGTGCATGAATATGTTGTCAGTTTCATTGCCAAAATCTGTAATGTTCGTGATGTTATTAGTTATACTGTCAGCGGTTTGGATATCATTTCATAAAGAATCTGTCTGGATCTTCCACTTTCATGCTGTTTATTGGGGTGCTAAACATAGCTCCATACTGATCCTTTAGGATTTCACCAATTACCTTGTCATCCTCTGTGTATGAACCTTCACTTGTTGGTATGGGTCCAATACTGGAGATTGTTTTGTTTTTATTTCGCCAATGTGAAGAAATATTTGGGATTTTTGTGTTATTAATCAAGGAACGCGGGAAGAGACACCACGACACTGTCTTAACACGACCTTGTGGGCAGAGGGTCAACATCAATGTTTCAGGTTAACAGAAAATTGTGAAAGTATTTTGGAATCTGAAGGTAACTATTGTTAAGTAATGAGGATGGGTGAGGGGGCTACTGGGTTTCTCCTCCTTCCCTTTCCCAGATGACTAGAGCAAGCGACAGTGTATTAAATTTATTGTATATTAAATTAAGTGTTGGAAAATAGTGATATCTTTATCCTTGCAATAGCTACCAATACAGGAGTCTTGGGTTGACTCGTGCTCCTTTCAAACATTTTAACAATTGATCCATCTCAAAATACTTCCATCTATTGCCCCTATCTAGCCATCCGTTCACCCATGATTCAATCATGTATGACTGAATCATGGGCAAATAGATTCACTCAAATCCATACATCCGTACACCATGTATTAACCAACTACGCCGACACACAACATACCCATCATGAAACATACAACTGTACCTTGTGTGGTGATGGCGACGTTCACGTTAGAGTGGCAGGAGTGAGAGAC
The DNA here is from genome assembly GCF_040958095.1 of Procambarus clarkii. Classification (NCBI taxonomy): domain Eukaryota; kingdom Metazoa; phylum Arthropoda; class Malacostraca; order Decapoda; family Cambaridae; genus Procambarus; species Procambarus clarkii. The sequence goes on from NC_091174.1 coordinate 11,961,558, forward strand.
GGAGCACAACTCTCTCATCAGTTACCACAGTTTACCACCACCAACTTCACCAGTATCAGGGAAACAACTCATCAACATACCTGTGGAAGAAAACATGGATGAGCACCAGACAACATGAATGAGTACCAATTATACTACATGAATGAGCACCAATTATACTACATGAATGAGCACCAATTATACTACATGAATGAGCACCAATTATACTACATGAATGAGTACCAATTATACTACATGAATGAGCACCAATTATACTACATGAATGAGCACCAATTATACTACATGAATGAGTACCAATTATACTACATGAATGAGTACCAATTATACTACATGAATGAGCACCAATCATACAACATGAATGAGCACCAATCATACAACATGAATGAGCACCAATCATACAACATGAATGAGCACCAATCATACAACATGAATGAGCACCAATCACACAACATGAATGAGCACCAATCATACAACATGAATGAGCACCAATCATACAACATGAATGAGCACCAATCACACAACATGAATGAGCACCAATCACACAACATGAATGAGCACCAATCATACAACATGAATGAGGACTCATCATACAGGAGACCTACATCCCACTTGTGTATACATATAACTAAACTGTTTGTGTGCGTCATAGGTTTTGTCAAGCTGGGAAAAATGGGACCAATTCTGAGGACCTGAGACCTGCTGAGGGACGACCTGCTGAGGGACGACCTGGTGAGGGACGACCTGCTGAGGGACGACCTGCTGAGGGACGACCTGCTGATGGACGACCTGGTGAGGGACGACCTGCGGATTGACGACCTGCTGATTGACGACCTGCTGATGGACGACCTGCTGAGGGACGACCTGCTGATTGACGACCTGCTGAGGGACGACCTGCTGAGGGACGACCTGCTGAGCGACGACCTGCTGATGGACGACGTGCTGATGGACGACCTGCTGAGGGACGACCTGCTGAGGGACGACCTGCTGAGGGACGACGTGCTGATGGACGACCTGCTGAGGGACGACCTGCTGAGGGACGACCTGCTGAGTGACGACCTGCTGATGGACGACCTGCTGATGGACGACCTGCTGATGGACGACCTGCTGAGGGGCGACCTGCTGCGAGGTCCGCTGAACGACCTCTCAGCTTAAACGCTGCGAGGTTGTTCTCAACGGCGCGAGGTCGTTCTCAACGGCGCGAGGTCGTTCTCAACGGTCCGAGGTCGTTCTCAACTCAAAGTTATTAATGTTAAGGACAACCTCGGGGCTCTTTGGAGCTCATAAACAGTTTAATAAATGCAAAGTAAGCCTCCATGGTTGAGGAAAGATGAACAGGCTTCGTAAGTGGTCACGTAGATACGTGATGAATTCTGGCCATGAAGCGTACGAACCTTAACAAGCTAACTTATCGCAGCCCAGTTCAGTGCTTCTCTGACGTCCTGCGACCGAATACTACTGAATGATTCACCCCCGTGTTGCAAATACAAATAACTGCCAACAGAACCTAAACATCTAACCTATGCATAACTACACATACCATTTTGTTATATAATATCAGTTACTATACAATATTAAAAAGGATTGTGAAAACACGGTAGGTTGATAAATGTGCTTCTAGGGTCGGCCGCCGCTTGGACGAGCCTAGCATGAATACGGGTTACTTGTCATGGTCGATGCCTATTAGTCCGACGGTGTGTCAATATCACGGTACTTTTAATATCACTAAATCATCGGATATTTGACATTTTGGTCGATAATTGTGGTGCATAAAGTGTAAGGAAAGGTTAGACTGGTTGGTGTCACTGAAGGAGTTCCAGCGGGCGGACGAGGGAAGGAAGAATCATAAAAAGGGACGAATGGAATGATGAGAGATGACGGAAGAAGAAGAACAGAAGAAAAGCAACTTGATAACAAATAACAAATAAGAAAAACAAAAACACGTGCAGACAAAGGAAGGAACAAGACACAATAAGAAAGAGCAAGAAAGGGGAAATTAGGAATAAATTCGAGTGATGGGAAAGTTGGTTCAAGAAGGCATTCAAGCAAAATAAATAAATAAATATATATATATATATATATATATATATATATATATATATATATATATATATATATATATATATATATATATATATATATATATATATGTGTGTGTGTGTATATCACGAAAATAAACACGTGATTAAGAATGTGACAATGTCAGACCACGGAGGAAAATGAAACAGGAATTTCCTTAAGTACTTTCGTATATTAAATACATCTTCAGAAGGAATACATCTTCAGAAGGATTCCTTCTGAAGATGTATTTAATATACGAAAGTACTTAAGGAAATTCCTGTTTCATTTTCCTCCGTGGTCTGACATATATATATATATATATATATATATATATATATATATATATATATATATATATATACACACACACACACACACACAACAACGATCACAAAAACACTGATCCAAGTATGCGGAAAGCCACATGTGAAAAATATGCTAAACGCGTTTTCGGCTCAATTCGCCTTCATCAGAGTGAAATAGAATGAAGAAGGAAATGTTGTTGTTGTTTAAGATTCGCTACTTGTAACAAAAAGGTCCAAGTAGCACGGGCTATGGTGAGCCCGTAGTGGACTTACCTGGCGCAGGAGCGGGGCTGTAAGAATGAAACGTGGTAGGGAGACCATATACCCGCCAGGGCAGGTCACCTGACCATCAGCCCGTCAGAAATGCCCGACAGACCACTGGAACATTATCTAACACAGTGCACAGTTACAGCCACAACAGACCACTGGAACATTATCTAACACAGTGCACAGTTACAAACCCATTAAGATTTCAACTTAGATTCAACAGAGCAGAAGAAGTTGTTAAACACATATGGCAAAATCTTACTGAAGCGACCATACGAGTCATAAATACTCATACTCCGCCCAAGTAAAACAGAAACAAGCAACACTTAGTGGGCCAGCCAGAGGCTTAGGGCCCGCGCAGGAATATCCATGAAAAAAAAAAACTGACCACCAAGATAGGGGGATGAAACCTACGGATAAAAGGGGGCGAAAAAGGCGAAGGAAAGGGGCATATAAGGGAAACTACAAAACAAAAACACTGGATAATATATGTAAGTGCCACCAGATGGAACTAAATAAAGGTTAAATGGATGCTATATTGTATTGACGTGCTATATTGAAGCTTATATAGAGATCTACACCTACTTTAGTACATGCCAGGCTGTTGTTACATTGTTTGATCAGAGCGGACTCAATCACATTTCGTTCAACGAAGCCCCTACTTTTCACAATACATTTCGCGCCTCTGAAGTCGATAGAATGATTACATAAACTGGAATGTAAATACAGCGCACTGGAGTGCTGGGCTGTACGAATAGCGTATGAATATCATCCTCACGTTCTGGGATGTACGAATAGCGTATGACTATCATCCTCACGTTCAAAACAACATTCATATGCTCTTCGTACAGCAAGATATTCCAGGTGAACCAGCCCGTCACCCAAATTCTTAGCATCCCAGTGAGTCTTTAGCCGTTTTCCTCCTACTCTTGAGATATTTTTTTGAGGTTTGCCAGGAAAGGCTCGCTGCCTTTGTCGCCTGTGGTGTAGTTTTTCTTTAATTTGAGCGGTGACCAGAGTGCACTTGTAAAGAGTGTCCTTTGAAATGTGTATATCGCGCCCTCAGGGGTATTCGACAAAGGTACACATGGACCTCTGGAGCAGAGGTTGGGATGTGTGTGCTGCAAGCACAGGGATGTGTGGTGCAAGCACAGGGATGTGTGGGCATCAAGCAGAAGGATGAGTGGACTCCAAACACTCTGGGATGGTATGTGGACCTCGCATCCCTGTGTGTGGGATCTGGGCCCCTGCATGTATGGGCACTATCTCAGGGATGTATGACCCCTGGCCCAAAGATGTGTTGGCTAGGGACACATCACTATAATCCCTCATGCCAAACACTTTCCCTTGCATTAAGCGTCGCTAGGCACACAATTTACGTACCTCGCCGGTAAGAAATTAAAATCAAAAGAAAAACTTTATTTTTGCTTTTTAAAAGGAGGAAAATTAGGTAGAAAAGTGTTGTTTGGGCGGGACCCGGTAATTTCCTCACCCAACGTCTCTCACTACTTTATGGAGGGGAAATTTCCAGCACCCGCTTGCAGTGGTAATTTTATCCCCTGATGCACGAGTGTTGGTGGGGGAAAAAGGTAGTTTTTCCCCATTACTAAATTGCATATTAAGTTACATTCATGAATTATGTATGATAATAGAAGCCTTGTCTTGCAGATTTAATAAATCATTATATTAATTATTTAATGAGTCGAGCAGAGTGCCAGAGTCGTGGAGGGTTGCAATGTGGTGACAGTTATTATGACGGGAGATTACATCACTTGCGTCCAACTGTCACCCACTTAGCTTGAAAATAAATTGTCCTCGCTGGCATGTCTTAAGATTACGACTGGTTGACATATATCCAGTCAAATGAGGAAGGGAAGGGAACTGTCAGGAGAAAGCGCCAAGCCATTACGACTATATAGCACTGGGAAGGGGTCAGGATAAGGATTTGGGATGGGACGGGGGGGTGGGGAGGGGGAAGGAATGATGCCCAACCACTTGGACGGTCGGGAATTGAACGCCGACCTGCATGAAGCGAGTGTCGTTGCTCTACCGTCCAGCCCAAGTGGTTGGACAAATGAGGAGATATTCCTTCCTGTCTCACTCAGTTAGGGAATTCAGAATTATGAATACATTGGTTATCAAATACTTCAGAATCCTACAGAAAGTGAGTGCAAATCCGACCTTGTTCAAAAGAACAGACGTAAAAAAAATCCTTCTCCTACAGTGTCCTCATTTTTACACTCCCATCCTGTCCCTCAAGGCTGTTTTCCCTGTCTGAACATCAGTCGTATGTAGAAGACATGAGCCTTGTGCCTGTTGACCAGACCACACACTAGAAGGTGAAGGGACGACGACGTTTCGGTCCGTCCTGGACCATTCTCCAGTCGATTGTGAGAATGGTCCAGGACGGACCGAAACGTCGTCGTCCCTTCACCTTCTAGTGTGTCGTCTGGTCAACATTCTTCAGCCACGTTATTGTGACTCAGCGCCTGCAGCCTTGTACCTGTCTAGAACTGCACACTACCCATCCTCCAGTCTCCTGTCTGATCTTGGTCGTTCTGTCGTTCTTCGATGAGATTATGTTGGTGATTTTGTTGAACTTTTGTACTTTACACCTGCTTTATTAGTCTACTTTATATTGACCCCAATACCTTGCAAGGTTTACATGTTGGTGATGTAAGTACCTCAATGCCTCTTGGTTGTCCCTCATCTTGTACGTTCAGTTGGATTTACCACCTCTGCTTGACTTCACCAAAAAGAACCAAATCAAATTGGATAGACCTCGGTGGCACAACAATACCATATGGTATATATACCATGACAAAGAAATACTCTTAAGTCTGTCTCCTATCGCAAGACCAGAAGAGGAACTTCGCCAGCGAAGCTCAAACTGGCCATTGGGTACGATACCCACGGTAGAAAGGTCACGTCAACCTTACATTTTAAAGGTAAACTGTGAAACGATCATGAAAGTAATAATTATTATTTTACTATTATTATTAAACTGTGTGGACTCTCAGGCCAGTCCTTAGGTGGTGAGTGAGAACACACGCTAATTACCCAGACCCAAGACAACCCAATTATACTCCAGTGCTTCTTCAGCCAACCACGACATCCCAGACTAATACAGATAGCCAGTGAATAGCAAGGTGTAGGCTAGAGGGTGGGAGAGGATAAAGAGGGTGTGTGTGTGTATGTGTATGTATTCACCTACTTGTATTCACCTAGTTGTGTTTGCGGGGTTGAGCTGTACTCTTTCGGCCGCCTCTCAACCGTCAATCTGTCACCACCATATGTGTGTGTGTGTGTGTGTGTGTGTGTGTGTGTGTGTGTGTGTGTGTGTGTGTGTGTGTGTGTGTGTGTGTGTGTGTGTGTGTGTGTGTGAGTGAGAGAGAGAGAGAGAGAGAGAGAGAGAGAGAGAGAGAGAGAGAGACAGAAAGCGAGAGAGAGAGACGGAAGTCAAATATACTGCAGATGACTTATTAACAAAGAGGGGCCAAAGAGACTAAAATATAAATAACAAAAGCCACGTCCCCTACAACCCCGGCCCCAAAATAAAGAACAAACCAATGAACAACATTCTTAAACAAAATCACAACTCACAACAAGCTGCTGGACTCTGCAGCAGGTATTCCGGGAGCGGCCACCTGAGGCCGCACAATTACTACCTTTACTGCTGTCCTAAATTTAGCTCCTGGTGTTGGAGGGTCCTGGACCCCGTGCGCCTGCCTGGGAACACGAAGGCTCCATCAGGGGGTCGAGTACAGAGAGAGAGTCCTTGTGGGCCACTGCCATGGTGAAGGGGTCATATCGGAGGGCACATGGTGACCTCGTGAGTCATTAGGGGTCAAATGGGTTATCTTGAGATCTTGAGATGATTTCGGGGCTTTAGTGTCCCCGCGGCCCGGTCCTCGACCAGTACAATACAATAACTTTACAATCTACAATAACTACTATACACAATAACTTTATACAGTTGTATTTCAGACATGAAACAAACTTTCTGGCTTAGCCTATACACCCAAATTGTCAAATTAAGACCATATAATGAAAAATTCATGTCGCTGATCTATCTAACACATTGCGGTAGTTAGTTTAAACAATAGGCATTTATTTAGACAACATGATCAATCATGATCTTAATCCTTCCTTCGTGGAAGGAAGGATTAAGATACCATAGGCTTGAAGAAGGCATAGGAAGGGCTTGAAGAAGGCATAGGAAGGGCTTGAAGAAGGCATAGGAAGGGCTTGAAGAAGGCATAGGAAGGGCTTGAAGAAGGCATAGGAAGGGCTTGAAGAAGGCATAGGAAGGGCTTGAAGAAGGCATAGGAAGGGCTTGAAGAAGGCATAGGAAGGGCTTGAAGAAGGCATAGGAAGGGCTTGAAGAAGGCATAGGAAGGGCTTGAAGATACCATATTACAGAGGGCGAACCTTCTGCTACTCTCTGGTGTAGATGGGCTGTGTTGAGGTGTGAGAGTTTTTGGGTAATGTTCATGTACTCTAGGCTGGGTTGGATTGTTTTGTCCATCACTGGATGACGAGTTGCCAATTTAACAGTTTCATCGGGTTTCTCATATAATGTGATTCCTACATGGGATCGGATCCAGTTTAGGGTTATGTTGAGTCCTCTGCATTTAGCTATGGCTCCTAGATACAAAATGGTGGTAATTATTTCCACCTTGTCGTTCCACTGCTTTTTTTCTTAATATTTGAAGTGCAGCTTTTGAGTCTATATGTATGATTGCCTATTGAGTGTTTTGTGCAATCACATATGCGAATGGTTAAACAGACATTGTTGTTTGTTTTAGATTTAGCTACTCAGAACGAAATGTCCATGTAGCACGGGGTATGTTGAACCCGTATGGTGACATTTCTAGTTACATATATAGAAGGGGGTACCCAGCTGCACCCGAGTCTCGAACTCTTTCCACCCTTTCTCCCACTTGCCCACTCTTCACCCCATCTACCCCTTTACCCCCTGATCCCCGTACCCTTGGCCCTCCTCCTACATCCCCCTGTTTCCCTCTTTCTCAGAAAATTTATTATTAAGAAACACTGAATCAACTGTATTGATCTGTCACAAAATATTCTATGATCACTGAAAATTCTATGGGAACTACTCCAAATATTTCATACCTGTCTCCATGAAAATTGCATGGGGGGGGGGGGGTGTTAATAACTGCTAACATCTTAAAAGTATTTATCTTAGACCTACCCCGACCAGGCTATGCCTTTCCTGTACCCCAGACCATTCAACCCCTGCAAATTTGGATGAGACTAGCCCCAAACGTCTGGCTTACAACTTTGGACAGTCTCTCTAATAGTATATATTTACATTAAATCACCAATTTTCTTTCTTGCTGCTGCTTCACGTTTTATATCTCGCTTTCGTTGCCTGCGTCAAAAAACACTAAAGTTGTGTAATTTTTGTTTGAAACAACATGTGTATTACGTTCTAATATTCCGCGCAATTACCAAAATTCATAAGATATTGTTTTCGTAAAGTGTTGTACGTTGCGTCATGATTGTTGATTTAGAGCGCGACGATTACCAATGGCTTAGATGGCCCCCGTCTAACTCTTGGAGATGTCTCAGAGTGGTCGACGACCCGTATAGGCTTCTAAACGGCGGTCGTGTACCACGAAGCCGAAGGTGTAGCGAAGTATCTCATGTCTGGTGTCGTCGACCCTCGCCTTGCCTCCTTTCAAGCAAGCGATGCCAGCGAGGCATATTTGTAAACACCTGAGGTGGCACCGGAGACTCGCACGCCTCGCCTCAACCTCTTAGGCAGTTCATAAGGTGACGCTGTATAGTGTAATGGTTTGGACATTACTGACAAACGAGGGAATCTGTCTGTTTTAGATTGGGCACAAGACAGAAATGCCAAATTTTGAGGCGTGTGTGTGTGTAAGATCGAAGTGCGCTACATAATCTTCCTGGTTTGATGGGTAATCATGATAATTACTTACGATGTGGGTAACAGGCAGGGTCTGAGGACGAGTGGAGGGTCTGACGACGACGAAGGGAAGTTCTGAGGACGAGGGGAGGGTCTGACGACGACGAAGGGAGGGTCTGAGGACGAGGGGGAGGGTCTCTACCCTACCAGGCACTGTCTTATCGGCTTAAATTCCCACTTTTTCTTTCACAGTTCCACCCTGAAAATTACCCATTATAAGTCATCCACATCCAAAGCAAACCTAACTTTGTTTTTACATAACCTAACTTAACGAATCAAATATGTACTGAAATTTAGAAAAGTATACTAGAATGAGAGGTGTGACATGCTAAGTTTGAGTTTACCTTCCCTTTATAAACACTCTCCTAACCAAAGATTTGCTACGTGCTGATTAATACAGTTACTCACGTGTTCAGAAAGGGACAACAAATTCAATCTAGCACGTCACTCCTTTCACAAACACTAAACTTCAGGACAAGTTAAGAAAAAGATTAACATTTGATCTAATTATCTTAAAACACCTTTGAGTTGCTGTACTACCCGCTGAAGTTCAAAGTTTAAAATGCTTCCAAGAAACATATGATTTTCTTACGGTAGACTCCAGTCATCGCGGGTACTGAAGAGATTTTTCTCCTCCGTAAAATGACTTCCAGAAGCAGACTTGGAAGAGTTCTGGAGCCGCGAGGAATATTAATGCTGACTGGCATCGCCAAGGTCGGGAAGAATCCCGCAAACTCCGTCGTGAGATTCCACAGCGATTGGTTCTGTGATGTGTGCTGTGAGAGGTGTCTGTGGCGCGTGCTGTGACCTGTGCTGTGGGGAGTGTATTGTGACCTGTGCTGTGGGGAGTGTGCTGTAACCTGTGCTGTGGGGCGCGTGCTGTGACCTGTGCTGTGTGGCACGTGCTGTGACCTGTGCTGTGGGGAGTGTGTTGTGGGGAGTGACCTGTGCTGTGGGAGTGTGTTGTGGGGAGTGACCTGTGCTGTGGGGAGTGTGCTGTGTGGCGCGTGCTGTGACCTGTGCTGTGGGGAGTGTGTTGTGGGGAGTGACCTGTGCTGTTGGGAGTGACCTGTGCTGTGGGGAGTGTGCTGTGACCTGTGCTGTGTGGCACGTGCTGTGACCTGCGCTGTGGGGAGTGTGTTGTGGGGAGTGACCTGTGCAGTGGGGAATGTGTTGTGGGGAGTGACCTGTGCTGTGGAGAGTGACCTGTGCTGTGGGGAGTGACCTGTGCTGTGGGGAGTGACCTGTGCAGTGGGGAATGTGTTATGGGGAGTGACCTGTGCTGTGGGGAGTGACCTGTGTTGATGGAAGATGTAAGTGAGGTGCGCTTTTGGAGGTCTATACATGTATACTTTGCATGCATGCCAAGATTAATAGACATATTCTTTGTATACATATGAAGGTGTATACATGTGAAAATGTACTCATACATCCTCTCTATACATGTGAAGAGAACCTAGAATTATTGAAAACATTTCGTATATTACAGAATATGACGTTGTCAATATGGTGAAGATATACATGAAAATATACGTTATGTTTCGTATATCCTTTATACAATGTATATGTACATAATAAAGCATATTTACTGGATTTTCACATAATGCAAAGAGCAATATATATATATATATATATATATATATATATATATATATATATATATATATATATATATATATATATATATATATATTTATATATGTAAACAATTGGTCATGAGTACTAGTGCTGTTGGTGGAAAACACCCTGGGTGCCTGGGTTCAATATTTGTGCTTGGAGACCATTCAAACTTTGCTTATAAACAGTGTGTGTGTGTGTGTGTGTGTGTGTGTGTGTGTGTGTGTGTGTTGTATGGCGGGGTGATTCAGACACTGGGATTCGTATCGTTGTATATGACTGATTCAGATATGATGGGAATCGTATTGTAAATATTTCTCTCTCGTGATGCTCCTTCCGTGTCTTTGACTTGTGTGTTTGAGGCGCTGTGTAAAGTTTGTGGTGTGTTATGGTGGTCCAGGCTAGTGAGGTTATGGTGGTCCAGACTGGTGAGGTTATGGTGGTCCAGGCTGGTGAGGTGGTTATGGTGGTCCAGGCTGGTGAGGTTATGGTGGTCCAGGCTGGTGAGGTTATGGTGGTCCAGACTGGTGAGGTTATGGTGGTCCAGACTGGTGAGGTGGTTATGGTGGTCCAGGCTGGTGAGGTTATGGTGGTCCAGGCTGGTGAGGTGGTTATGGTGGTCCAGGCTGGTGAGGTTATGGTGGTCCAGGCTGGTGAGGTTATGGTGGTCCAGGCTGGTGAGGTGGTTATGGTGGTCTAGGCTGGTGAGGTGGTTATGGTGGTCCAGGCTGGTGAGGTGGTTATGGTGGTCCAGGCTGGTGAGGTTATGGTGGTCCAGGCTGGTGAGGTTATGGTGGTCCAGGCTGGTGAGGTTATGGTGGTCCAGGCTGGTGAGGTGGTTATGGTGGTCTAGGCTGGTGAGGTGGTTATGGTGGTCCAGGCTGGTGAGGTGGTTATGGTGGTCCAGGCTGGTGAGGTGGTTATGGTGGTCCAGGCTGGTGAGGTTATGGTGGTCCAGGCTGGTGAGGTGGTTATGGTGGTCCAGGCTGGTGAGGTTATGGTGGTCCAGGCTGGTGAGGTGGTTATGGTGGTCCAGGCTGGTGAGGTGGTTATGGTGGTCCAGGCTGGTGAGGTGGTTATGGTGGTCCAGGCTGGTGAGGTGGTTATGGTGGTCCAGACTGGCGAGGTGGTTATGGTGGTCCAGACTGGTGAGGTGGTTATGGTGGTCCAGGCTGGTGAGGTTATGGTGGTCCAGGCTGGTGAGGTTATGGTGGTCCAGGCTGGTGAGGTGGTTATGGTGGTCCAGACTGGTGAGGTGGTTATGGTGGTCCAGACTGGTGAGGTGGTTATGGTGGTCCAGGCTGGTGAGGTGGTTATGGTGGTCCAGGCTGGTGAGGTTATGGTGGTTTATGAACAGAAACCACAACACCCCCAATAAAATTATATTACAAATCAACCATGCACAGTGAACATATAAAAGAGGAAAGAATAATGAAAGAAATAATCCGTAAAGGAGTAAAAAGCACTACTCCTAACCAAAACATAAACCTGATAATATTCTACAAGACCAAGAAGACTTCCGAACTCCTTATCAAAAACAGCCCGAAGCCGACGGAGAACCCTCTACAGCAGTCAAGCGTTGTATACATGTACACTTGCCCCCACGAAGGATGTAACCTTCAATGTAAGTACATAGGTATGACATCGACCAAGCTGACGAGGCGTTTGACATGCCATCTTCAATCTGGTGCCCCTAGGAATCACATGAGACAAGCCCATGACATTACTCTAACAAGAGAAATGTTGAACAAGAATACTTGCATAATAGACAAAACCCAAGATTCAAGAAGATTACAAATTCTTGAGGCAATTCACATAAGAATAGAGCGACCTACCATGAACACCCAAATCACGGAACTATTTACTCTACCCACCATGAGAGTAAGGACAAGACAAGAACATATCGATGCCAACACAGAAGACAATGTCCAACATAACAGGCCAATTACACTAGATTAATCTTTGTGTTTGGATAGGAGATGCCTCGTATGGGCCAATAAGCCTTCTGCAGCCCCTATGTTTATCCCTTATGTATCCCCCCATGTTTTCACCTTCATTGTATTATCACCTGACCTAATGCGGGTATAAAATCAACTAGTATTGTAAGATCTGTTCACTTGAGAATGAACCATGGAGGTTCGAAACGTCGTGCAAATTATACAAATAAGTGTAATACACTCTATAGTAAATCACTTCTTTTCTTCACCTTAAAAGTACGAAAATGAGTTTTGGAGAACTCCTATTTCAATTAAGCCCTGATGCTAAGAAAATAGTTAGAGGGATAGAAGCCCTAAACCAGAAAGTAATAAATACAGAATATGCGGTCATATTCAATGAAACATGTTTGAAAGAAAACCTGCTGCCAGTATACACCAATATATATATATATATATATATATATATATATATATATATATATATATATATATATATATATATATATTTATTTATATATATATATATATATATATATATATATATATATATTTATTTATATATATATATATATATATATATATATTTATATATTTATATATATATATATATATATATTTATATATATATATATATATATATATATATATATATATATATATATATATATATATATATATATATATGCTGGTTAGCATTGTAAATGTGTGAATGTGTGGGGGAGAGAGAGAGAGAGAGAGAGAGAGAGAGAGAGAGAGAGAGAGAGAGAGAGAGAGAGAGAGAGAGAGAGAGAGAGAGAGAGGAGGGGGGGGGAGTGTTTCTAACGGGTCAGTGAGTCCCCAACACTCTACCTAATTACCCTCTCCACCCACCTCTCAAGAAGACTCGTAATTAAGACTCGGTCAGGTGAGGTACAGTCAGGTGAGGTACAGTCAGGTGAGGCACAATCAGGTGAGGCACAGTCAGGTGAGGCTAGCTGGCTTAGTGGGCAGGTGGGTTAATAAGTGTGACGAAGAGTAAAGGTGACAATACAATATAATACAATACTGTATAATGACCCATGGTGGAATACATCAACCGTAGCGGACATAAGAGGAACAGAGAGGAGGAGAGAGTGACAAATAATGTAATAAGGAGAGTGAGGGAGAGCGTGACAGCGTGGCAATTTTCCCTCCGGTGCCTCAATTTTCCCTTAAGAATCGCAATCTGGTTCACAGGGTTTCATACCAGCCAAGAGTGAATCATTAATTAGGAGGGGTGGTTATGACGGGCATGAGGGGCAAGGTGATGGGCAAGAGAGGTGGTGGGAGCGCAGTGTTAGTACCATTACATATCTAAGGTACCAATTACGGGCTCACCATAGCCCGTGCTGCTTGAACTTTTTGTTCCAAGTAGCGAATCTTTAACAACTACAACATAAGGTACCAACTCTGGTCAAGGTCAGGCCGCCTGGGATCATCACCTGGGTCTACACCTTTCATCGGGACCTTATTCTCTCCTGTACCTTTTCTCTCTCCCTCACCAGTCACCTTTTCTCTCTCTCTCTCTCTCTCTCTCTCTCTCTCTCTCTCTCTCTCTCTCTCTCTCTCTCTCTCTCTCTCTCTCTCTCTCTCTCTCTCTCTCTCTCCCCTAAGCCCTCTCCTTCACCTGTTCCTTCCCCTCCGCGTGCCACTTACTAATATGGATTTCTCTCCCTATCTTCCTCTCTTGCTCTCTCTAATTAATCGTTATTACCAGATTTTTTCCGGCCTTTATATTAAATCTCAATCTATATTTTGATACTGATATTTCTTATTTTCAAATTAGGTGACCAATAATTCCTAATAGATTTAATAGACAATTTATAAATACATTAACTTTAATAATTTTTTGACTAATAGAGGATTACTTAAATGTTACAAAATTACTGTCATGAAATGTATATTAATTGTGTATTAATGTGTTAATAAAGGGAGCTTCTGGACGTGGTAATAGTTATACTGTGGTCATGGGCTTGAAGCTTGGTGAATCATTTGAGAATTATTCAATAGGCAACTTCAGGTGTTGTATGGTGACTTGTATGTGCGCATGTATGAACACTTGTATGAACACTTGTACGAATGCCTGTCTTAGCACTTGTATGAATGTTATGAAGAAGTTAAAATCCTCTTCATAACTAACTTCAAAATAACTTTCAATTGCAAGCCTAGGAAAACCAAAGACTACTTCCCATACTACTGCATAGCTTATAATTATTGTTGCTTTAAATTGTTCGCAAGACAATAGATCTCATCTGATCTATTGAAGGAATAATTTACGAGCAACAAACCTTCTAACCGTCTATTTCTAAGTATGGGATTGTACACTCGAGTACGTTAGGGAAAATGTTTGCCTCTGCTAACGGAAAGTTACAGTCCCCCTAACTGGCTAACGAATGTAGTGACACCCGCTGGAAAGTTAACAATCCGTTAACCTTTAAAACGGAAATTAAATAACCGGTTAACTCGTATACGGATGAATGAAGTTGCAACGGGTGGAAAGATAACCCAACCGTGCATCACCAAAAAGGGAAGCTGCAAAATGCAGACTGGCTGCTGTGAACACACGGCTCTCTAGCAGTTGAATTCCGGTGTAGCATCACGCACCAGGGGCAAGGGTTGGGGGCTGGTGGAGTGATGCACTGCTCTAAACATCCACCAGTTGGATGTTGTTTTAAACGTCACACTTAAACATCACTCTTCATAACACTAATCTGAACATCAGTCTCCCGGTCAATGATCTAAAGACCAGTCTCCCAGTCATTGATCTAAATATCGGACTCCCAGTCACTGATCTAAATATCGGTCTCCACCAGTTCTTGCAACATTCTCTCGGTTAATATTGAAATATATTTTGCTCTCTGGTAAAATAACAAATATTGCAATCCTGCATTTCAATAACTATGGCGCGGATGCACTTAGATTTCTGGTGAAATTTTGTACAGCAATTCCGGGAAAGTCATGAACACTTCCAATTGCAAATCTTTGCAGCATTACCTGTAAACATTTACACCTGCAAAGGGACAGCTGAACTTTACATGTAAAAAAGAAAAATACATTTACAGTTTAAGATAATATAATCAGCAGCACACAATTATAAAGAAATTACTCAGGAAATTATAGAGAAACTAAATAGGAGTAAATATGTGTATTAACTTCTGTTAAGAGAAAATTTCCGTTGAACAGTTCGACACCTTTTGTTACCGTCACGGAGACTACTCAGCTAGAGCACCTGTGAACAAAACAATATATGCCCATTTTCAGATAATTTAATCCAGTTGTATATTACTACCTGGAGCATACCTGGAGCGGGTTTCGAGAGTTCTTCTACTCCCCAAGCCCGGCCTGAGGCCAGGTTCGAAAGGAGGATTTGGTAAAACTGGCTGTTCCTTGGAGCGGCCCGCATATCCACTACAACCCAGTTGGTACAGCACTTCTTGCAAGAACTTATAATTTTGTCTTGTTTTGTTTGTGGAACATGTTTACATTTATTCTTGCAATATTTCTAAAGCTTTCTGGGAGAGTAACTGAACAGTCGTGGGCCTCTGATGTTCTTACAAAGTTCTGTGATTGTGCCTATGTCACCTCTACTCCTCACTGGTTCCATTCTGCATTTGTTTCTATATCTTTCGCTCCAGCTATGTTGTTATTCAACTGTGCAAATTTGGGACCTGGCCCTCCAGTATCTTGCATGTATTAATTGATACCTCTCTCGTCTCATTTCCACAAACAACTATCTACGGGCTCACCATAGTCCGTGTAACTTGGAACTTTTTGTTCCAGGTAGCGAATCTTTAACAACAACAACATCCTTTCCACGGAGTACAGATATGATGGCCAAAACTCATCAGAAGACTAAGAAACGACGTTTCGGTCCATCTTGGACCAATATCATGTCGTGTGTTGGACTTGATAATGGTCCACGACGTGACCGAAACGTCGTCGTTTCTCTATCTTCTGATGTGTGGTCTGGTCATCATATCTTTAGCCACATTATTATGACTCATTGTCTGCACGGTGAGTACATTATGAGAGCTTTGAGACGGTCCCAATATTTTAGGTGATTTATCGTGTGTAAGAGTGGGGGTATATGTTCTCGTACTCACTCTCAGAAATCTCTCCTGCTCTGAAAGGGAAAGCGAGTACTGAGCAGTAACCAAAGCGGGACAGCGCCAGTTATATATAAAATGTAAATCCTTGTAAAGATAAAATAAGCAGAACTAATGCTGTCCATCCTTGTAATCTCGTGTCTCATCTAATCATCATCAATCTTTCTGCGGGAAACACAACGGAAGTCAATTTTAACTCCAACAAAACTTGAGCGATGCGAAATATATTTGACTCTGGCAGATTACAAGATCTTACAAGATCATATTCGAAAACACGTCTGAAATTTCAGTCCTCTATCAATCTCCTCGGTATGAGACATATTCAGTCTATTCTCTCAAGCTTCCACTTGGGCTGGACGGTAGAGCGACGGTCTCGCTTCATGCAGGTCGGCGTTCAATCCCCGACCGTCCAAGTGGTTGGGCACCATTCCTCCCCCCCCCCCCCCCGTCCCATCCCAAATCCTTATCCTGAACCCTTCCCAGTGCTATATAGTCGTAATGGCTTGGCGCTTTCCCTTGATAATTCCTTCCTTCTCTCAAGCTTACATCAAGTGCTGATGTAGAGCGTGCTCCCCTAAAGTGGGTTATTTCGCCAGGTTCAAAAGTTATTTTCTCTCTTATTCACTTCAGCTTCACAAAAGCCTCAATCGACCAAGTCTAGAACACAGCTCTAACATCTATACCAGTTACCCTCTACCACTGTTATTGATACAGTTCACGGGAGGTTATCTTGAGGTTATCTTAAGATGATTTCGGGGTTTAGCGTCTCCGCGGCCCGGTCCTCGACCAGGCCTCCTTTTTGTTACACCCCCCCCCCAGGAAGAAGCCCGTAGCAGCTGTCTAACTCCCAGGTACCTATTTACTGCTAGGTAATAGGGGGCATCAGGGCAAAACATACATTTTGCCCATTTGTCTCCGCCTCCACCGGGGATCGAACCCGGAACTTCGGGACTACAAATCCGAAACGCCGTCCACCCAGCTGTCAGGCGCCCTGAAGAAGATATTTTGATCACGTCACTTGACCCAACATCCAACCTTCACACATTAGCCTTCCAGCATAAAACTGCTTTTCTCACGGATCATGTATTGATAACGTAACTGTATGACTCTTCCTCTAGTTTGGTAACGTGAAGGGCATCTTGAGGTTACCTTGAGGTGCTTCCGGGGCTTAGCGTCCCCGCGGCCCGGTCCTCGACCAGGCCTCCACCCCCAGGAAGCAGCCCGTGACAGCTGACTAACACCCAGGTACCTATTATACTCCTAGGTAACAGAGGCATAGGGTGAAAGAAACTCTGTCCATTGTTTCTCGCCGGCGCCCGGGATCGAACCCGGGACCACAGGATCATAAGTCCAGCGTGCTGTCCGTTCGGCCGACCGGTTCCCCTGAAGCAGCTTCTCTCCACTACTGTGTGCGACGCTACTCCAAGAAATGGACACTACATCTTAATTGTTGTCTTCTCTAGCGAAGAGCACTTAAAAGTGTAAGCCAAATGTTTTATAATTCGTCTACATATATTAATTGGATTTGCTGCTGTACACTTGTTCAGGACAGTCAGATGTGTAACGATTTGTACCAGTTGTTACGAATAAAGCTTCTGATTGTGGTTCTGGAACTGATTGTGATTCTGTTACTGTGATTCTGGAACTGATTGTGATTCTGGAACTGATTGTGATTCTGTTACTGTGATTCTGGAACTGATTGTGATTCTGGTACTGTGATTCTTGTACTGTGATTCTGGTACTGTGATTCTGGTACTGTGATTCTGGTACTGTGATTCTGGTACTGTGATTCTGGTACTGTGATTCTGGTACTGTGATTCTGTTACTGTGATTCTGGTACTGTGATTCTGTTACTGTGATTCTGGTACTGTGATTGTTACTGTGATTCTGGTACTGTGATTCTGGTACTGTGATTCTGGTACTGTGATTCTGGTACTGTGATTCTGGTACTGTGATTCTGGTACTGTGATTCTGGTACTGTGATTCTGTTACTGTGATTCTGGTACTGTGATTCTATTACTGTACTCACCTAGTTGTACTCACCTAGTTGTGTTTGCGGGGGTTGAGCTCTGGCTCTTTGGTCCCGCCTCTCAACCGTCAATCAACAGGTGTACAGATTCCTGAGCCTATCGGGCTCTGTCATATCTACACTTGAAACTGTGTATGGAGTGAGCCTCCACCACATCACTTCCTAATGCATTCCATTTGTCAACCACTCTGACACTAAAAAAGTTCTTTCTAATATCTCTGTGGCTCATTTGGGCACTCAGTTTCCACCTGTGTCCCCTTGTGCGTGTTCCCCTTGTGTTAAATAGAGTGTCTTTATCTACCCTATCAATCCCCTTCAGAATCTTGAATGTGGTGATCATGTCCCCCCTAACTCTTCTGTCTTCCAGCGAAGTGAGGTTTAATTCCCGTAGTCTCTCCTCGTAGCTCATACCTCTCAGCTCGGGTACTAGTCTGGTGGCAAACCTTTGAACCTTTTCCAGTTTAGTCTTATCCTTGACTAGATATGGACTCCATGCTGGGGCTGCATACTCCAGGATTGGCCTGACATATGTGGTATACAAAGTTCTGAATGATTCTTTACACAAGTTTCTGAATGCCGTTCGTATGTTGGCCAGCCTGGCATATGCCGCTGATGTTATCCGCTTGATATGTGCTGCAGGAGACAGGTCTGGCGTGATATCAACCCCCAAGTCTTTTTCCTTCTCTGACTCCTGAAGAATTTCCTCTCCCAGATGATACCTTGTATCTGGCCTCCTGCTCCCTACACCTATCTTCATTACATTACATTTGGTTGGGTTAAACTCTAACAACCATTTGTTCGACCATTCCTTCAGCTTGTCTAGGTCTTCTTGAAGCCTCAAACAGTCCTCTTCTGTTTCTATTACTGTGATTCTATTACTGTGATTCTATTACTGTGATTCTGGTACTGTGATTCTGGTACTGTGATTCTGTTACTGTGATTCTGGTACTGTGATTCTGGTACTGTGATTCTGTTACTGTGATTCTGTTACTGTGATTCTGTTACTGTGATTCTGTTACTGTGATTCTGGTACTGTGATTCTGTTACTGTGATTCTGTTACTGTGATTCTGGTACTGTGATTCTGTTACTGTGATTCTGTTACTGTGATTCTGTATTTCCCCCCAACAACTCTGATCTCCAATCTTCGAGGAACCGTCAGAAGAGATATGTTCTCACCCTAACAATAATATTTCTCCCCTTTCAAATCATATCCTCTGTTGAGTAAGCAATTTGCATGTGCAATGACCAATATTTCCCTCCCCCTCCCCCCCCTCCTCACCAAAAATGCAATCATATATACCACAGCCGGCAAGGGAGCCGGTCGGCCGAGCGGACAGCACGCTGGACTTGTGATCCTGTGGTCCTGGGTTCGATCCCAGGCGCCGGCGAGAAGCAATGGGCAGAGTTTCTTTCACCCTATGCCCCTGTTACCTAGCAGTAAAATAGGTACCTGGGTGTTAGTCAGCTGTCACGGGCTGCTTCCTGGGGGTGGAGGCCTGGTCGAGGACCGGGCCGCGGGTACACTAAAAAGCCCCGAAATCATCTCAAGATAACCTCAAGATACCGGCACAAAACCGTGCATCATTGCAGGAAACCCAAACCAGTGTAAACCCCATACACTTCATCAACAAATACTCGTGAACGTAAAATGACGTATAAACAATGTAAACCAAAGCAAACCTTTACTAAAATAATGGAAGACAGCAACGCAGGAACGTTAGTCTGACGAGAGAACTAAATATTATGGGAATGAGAGACGCGGATCTGCGTCAAAAGTGAGAGTGACGAACACTGATGAATTAGAACGAAAAAAACTGTGATAATGAGGACTAAGAGACAGGAGAAAAATAATGTAGAGAAAAGGTATTAGTAATTGGGGAAGAGTGAAGAGAGGGAGAGGAGAGGAGAGGATAGAAGGGAGAGGAGAGGAGGGAAGGGAGAGGAGAGAAGGGAGAGGAGGGAAGGGAGAGGAGAGGAGAGGAGGGAAGGGAGAGGAGAGGATAGAAGGGAGAGGAGACGAGGGAAGGGAGAGGAGAGAAGGGAGAGGAGGGAAGGGAGAGGAGACTAGCACATGGGAAGAAGTGAAAGATGATAATAGAGGAGATGAGAGAAGATAAGATCGAGAGAGAACAGAGGGGCGAAAGAAGATCGAATAGAGAGGAAAGAAAACAAAATAGTAAAATCACAGAATTGAGGAAAAAGAAAGCAGGGATGAGAGAATAAAGGAGAATTAAAGAGAATACATACAGAGGAGAAAAGAGGAAAAGTGTAAAAAGAAGTGAACAGTAAAGACGGAGGAACAGTGTAGAAGAGAAGAAACTACGTAAGAAAATAATTATAAATAATGGAAACAAAAAGACAAAAAAAAAAGAGAACTGAGGATAAAAAGAGTGGAGGGACAAACACAGCAGATACAAGAGATGAGAATAGGAAAGAATTAAAAAAAAAAAAAGATAGGAAAGAGAAGAGTGAAAACAGAGAAGAAATGAGAAAATAGCTTAAGGAGAGGAGAGACAAACGAAATGATAGAAAAAAGTATAAAGAGAGAGGAAAGAATAGCAAAAAAAGAGAGAGAGGAGAAAGATAAGAAGTTTGACCAAAAACGGGTAAAAGAATGCGGGAGTCGGAAAGACTATTTCCGCAAGCTCTCTACTGTGTGCCTTCTCATTCCACCTCTAATTTGCATACTGAATATTTCACAAAGGCTCCCGAGAGCAAATATCACACTGTACGGCTTACACGGCGTCTCCTGTGGCGGCCGAGACAGTGCTAGTCATTGGGGAGGACTGTCATTAAAACTCATCTTTTCTATATTGAACCTTGTACGAACAGTCAACATCTTGAAGATGGAATATCAGTGCCAGAACCCAGAGTATAATTATACTACTGTAGGTTTACTAGGCATTGGAATCTGGAGGCCAGTGGTGTGTATACCTCTCCTGCTGGTATACGGGGAAACTGGAGTTTACCTGGGGTCAAATCCCTGAGTTTTTCTAATCCCAATGCCCGACCTGAGGCCAGGTTTGTCTTGTCTTGTGATAACTTGATTTAAAAGGCTGTTGTTTGGAGCGGCTCGCAGGCTCACATAGTTATTACAACTCGGTTGTAATAGCTATGTGTGTGTGTGTGTGTGTGTGTGTGTGTGTGTGTGTGTGTGTGTGTGTGTGTGTGTGTGTGTGTGTGTGTGTGTGTGTGTGTCTGTGTATTATAATTGTTGCAACATTTACTAAGTGTGAATGTAGCCAGGTAGGGTACTTGCAAGGTCTTGAAGCTGTTGTGTCTCGCTTCCCGAGAACCAAATACTTGTTCTTAGAACAACAAGCAGCCCTTTATAGCAGAAAACGACGTGTCTTTCACAGTGGCACTGTGGTTCATAGCGGCACTGTGAACCATAGTGCCTGAGTGTGTGACTGGGTGAAAAGCATAATCCCTCTTTCTCCCACTCCCCTTTTCCTCTTAGTGATAAGCGAAGGGCCGGTCGTTGGTCTAACTGATCTTGGCGCCAATGGGCTTGACCCCACTATAAGCTTGGCGCTCCTGACCTGTCAAAGCTTGGCAGGTCACAGCCAACGAGGTGCCGTGCTCATCTGGCCTTTGAGGCGTAATTGCCAGAGATGGACATTTACTCCACTAATGAGTCTACTCAACTTCGTCAGCTCTCATATAACTCATCACTGAGATGTGTACTCAGAACACTGAGAAATACTGTGTACTCAAGCCGCGGGGCTTCGCCAAGCTAGAGTGCTTTGTGAAAGGAAACTTTCAACATGGAAATATTAGCTTTCTCTCATAACGTCAGAACATCTCTTTCGCTTTCTAATGAAGAGGCCGCCTTCCAGCCTGGCTAGTTCCCACTCTCTTCCATAACAACACTTCAATAAATCAATGGACTAGATTAATCGTACTTTGAAATTATTTCACCTTGAATTCTCAACACTCAATATATTTTGTATGCACATCCCTAAACAATATTATTACTGAGACACCGTTGGATGAGGGCATTCAACCAGGGTCTGGGTGAATGCCATACCGCTGAACCACATCTTATCTTGAGGTTATCTTGAGATGATTTCGGGGCTTTAGTGTCCCCGCGGCCCGGTCCTCGACCAGGCCTCCACCCCCCAGGAAGCAGCCCGTGACAGCTGACTAACACCCAGGTACCTATTTTACTGCTAGGTAACAGGGGCATAGGGTGAAAGAAACTCTGCCCTTTGTTTCTCGCCGGCGCCTGGGATCGAACCCGGGACCACAGGATCACAAGTCCAGCGTGCTGTCCGCTCCCCGACCGACCGGCATAGAGACAAACAAGCCCAGGGATACACTAACACTCTAGACCCCAAGTGCCACTCAAGGTACTATAAGCTGATCCTTCAGCTTCGTCAGCCACTTGACTCAACTGCGTCACCCTGAATTGCTGGATTAGTCTCTTTTCATGGAAGTGAATCAAAACTCTCAAGAACAGTAGAGTCAACTTCCTGACGAAAGAAAACGGTGAGTGTGCAGGAGACACTTTATGGTAGACACAAGAGGAGCACGAGGCCACACCTTCAGCCAGGTCCAGGGGCCAGATTCACGAAGCGGTTACGCAAGTACTTACGAATGTGTACATCTTTCCTCAATCTTTGACGGCTTTGGTTACATTTATTAAACAGTTTACAAACATGAAAACTTGCCAATCAACTGTTGTTATTGTTATAAACAGCCTCCTGGTGCTTCGGAGTTCATTAACTGTTTAATAACTGTAAACAAAGCCGCAAAGATTAAGAACAAATGTACAGGTTCGTAAGTGCTTGCGTAACTGCTTCGTGAATCTGGCCCCAGGACTCACCACACACACTCATAACAGTTGTGCTGCTTAAGTCCATCATGCCATATTAGTCTATATTTATTACAATGTTCACTGGCTCTAAGCCGCCAGGAGGTTGTCCATAACAACAACGTTGGGTTGTGCACTACCTCGGAGAGTTCTGGGGCTCGTGAACTTTGACCTAGCTGAAGACTTGAGGAAGACCTTCAGAATCGACTTGAGAATGGTCCAGGACGGACCGAAACGTCGTCGTCCCTTCATTTTCTAGTGTGTGGTCTGGTCAACAAGACCCTGTCCTAGGTGCCTCAGAACACCCGGCAATATAGGCTCCGATGGTGAAGGAACACATGGTTTACCACCTGGTCAAGATGCCTCCCATGGCACCCAGTGGACTAGGCTAAGAAGAGAGGTCGATGAGACTAACTCCTTAGTTTCAAGAGTAAACACGATGGCAACCAAGAGGGTTGGGAGCCATTAGACGAACGGCCTGAGAAGCCGGACCCGTGAGCTGAAGCACGCCCTTCAGCATAGATTAACTACCTATACCACTGCGCACATTTTAGATATATAACTACGTTTCTTTTGCGCGCTGTGAGCGCTGCTATGCGTTCAATAGCCTAAACGCATTCTATGCGTTCAATAGCCTTTAGACTTAAGCCTAAATCCACAAACATTATAGAATATCTGCTAAATATTTTTTGCCAGACTATAATATAAACGCCCTTAATCAGATAGGCTGTCATTATTATACTGTATATAATCAATAATCACCTGCTGGATTATATATGTACACACTGCCACCACCTAATTAAAAACACCGTAAAGATAATTAAAATGATCCTACTTTAATGTGATCAATATTAAGCCCCTGTACACACCACGCAACACTATGTTCCTCACCTCACATATTGCCACGACCATTCCATCTATAATACCTCCATAAAATATGCACATATACACGGAGGCTTCCCATTAACCCCCGATTGATTAATACAATATTAAATCAACAGGGCGATGCGGCAAGGGCTCGACACTGCAGCAGACTCGCTATACGTGGCTGTCTGCTGAAATGTATTCCTGACCCGTGTTATGGGAGACTGATGGCCAAGTACTCTGCTTCGTCAAGGGAATTTAATGCATAATCACATTTTAGA